>NW_009593281.1:31456-43316 GCF_000690535.1 Cariama cristata
GCTTCAAATGCAGCTGAGCCGAGGAAGGGCTTCGCTGTTGTGAATGTTGGAGTGGATGGCAAAGGGAGCCATGAAATGCTGCTCACAGTCTACAGTGCCTTGGGACACATTCATAATATATAGTATGTAGAAAATATCACTGCTGGGCGGGTTTTTAATGGGGTGTGGGGGACTGTTTGCTTTTAAATTTGATATATTGCAAAAGTAGTTCTGTATTGGTGCCTTGTTCATTGTGTAAGGTTAAAAATGAGGGTAGTCGGGTATATTAGCAGTTTTTTCTACAGCCTTTTGTTTTGAGGTCTTTGTCATTGCATGGCAGCTTGCGTTGTATTAAAATGAGCACCTAGCTGGAAAGTGGTACAAAGCAGGATGGTGTTGCCAGTACCTGTGTGTGACTTGATAGCATTCACGCCTCTTTGTTGTCAGACATAAAAAGGGCAGTGTAGAAGGTTGGTAGGCTCAAAATTCAATAGTGCTTTACTTTTTTTCTTTTCCTCTTTCGAATAAAGTGCGTACTTTTCTGTGGGATAGTTTGGGGTGGTTTTTAAAAAGCAAAACAAAACCCCCAACCCCCCCCAGAAAAACCCAAACCAAAACCCTGACGCTTCAGTGCAATTTCCTTTGTTATTTTAATTCAAAGAATAACTATATGATGATAAATGGGGACTGTTAATGATTCATGATGGAAGAAAGCGAGTGAAAATATAAGGCATAAGGGAATGGAGGTCATTGCTGTCGATGTCCTCTGCAAAAGCAAACGGGCATGCTGGCGAGGCGGAGGTCCAGAGTCAGAAGAGAAATCAGCACCAGCCCTTCTTTTGGCTAGTCCTGGTGGCTGTGAAATGCACCGTGTGGAGGGTCCGAGCCCCCGCAAGGTCCTTGGGAGGAGGGGGTCTGATGACTCGGTCGTTGCTTGTTGTTTGATTGCTTATCCCATTGTCCCTCTCTTGGCTTTGTCAGCATTGCCGTAGGGACCCCGTAGCACAAATTAACTTCAAGCAGGTGCTTGATTTCTTCAGGCAGGTTTTTTTTATACTTAAAATGTGTTGCTAACTCGGACCAAAGTGCGTGGAAGGTTTCAGAGTCAAGGCTGCAATACATGGGAGAGGCTCAGAGGCACGTTCTTCCCCCGATTTGTGTGTTAGCTGTGCAGGGCTGGTCGAGACCCCCTTCCCCAGGGTGACAGTGCCAGCTGCCTTGCACAGACCTTCTTCACCTATCGGGTCTTCGCTTTTTTGGAGTAAACACGAACTTTGGGAAGTTTGAGTAAGCAGGAAAGCCTGGGTTACCTGCAATGATGAGTGTTGTATGAGAAAGAGTACCTGATATTGCCTGAGCCTTTGGCTAAAAAACATGGACTCGCAGAGCTGGAGCGGAGTGGCAGGATGGGCAGCCAGGGCTGGCAGCGGGCTGTGGTGTGCAAGGGGAGGCTTCGGTTCCACTGCTTGTTTCACCCACCGATTTTATTTGCAAAGGGATGTTTCTCTTTGTTGTTGGACTGGGTTTGTATTTTTGCTGCACTAATACCTGCGTAACAGTTCACCTTACAAGTGGGATCGGGGCCGCTGTTTAAAACCTGAATTTTCAGATGGGATCCGGTATGCATTTAATAGAGCAGCATCGTTAGCCGGGCAGGACAAGGTAGGCCAAGCTTGTAGAAAAATCTTAAATAAAGGACAGAGAAGCAAGAATACTCTTCCTTGTATTTCCGCATATGTGGATGTATGCACGTATGTGTTCAGTTATACACATTATCACTTTTCATTGGTCAGGTGTTAACGGGGAAGAGTATTTAGATTTATCCTTAGGTTATATTAGGATACCAGAGACTATTCCTGTGGCAGCAGTACCTTCCTGTCTTGTTGGGTCAGTGGAGTGTGTATATATCTTTGGAGTGAATTTGGTGGGTTTTGAGCCTAGAGCAGGGATCTTGGCAGAGATTTTTGGGTTTTGGTTGTTTCCATGTGGGTTCACTCACTTTCAGACTCTGCAGGATAAAGCAGTTAAGCCTTGTTGCTGCCTGCACCTTGAGGTGAGCAGCAGCAAGATCTTTGTTTTAAAACCTGCCCCAAGAGGATAGTAAGAAAGGATTAGAAAGACAGAAGTGGGATGGAGAAAATAAATGAGAAACAGAGGAGAGAGGAAATACAGAAAATAAAAATAGGGGAAGAGGGTTAAAAACAGAAGAGGAAAAAATGGCATGGATGATGAAGCTTTGAAACATGAGGGATTGGGCATCTGCGCATGTGAACAACTGCAAATAGAAAAAACCCTGATTCCACAGCAAGGTTAAAGGAAAGGCACCTGGATATGTAGGCAGGAAGATGGAAAACAGGTGAAGATGGCAAACAAAATGAGGGATTGGGAGGCAAGTGCTGATCGTTGTCTTTGCAGGAGGCTGCAGAATATTTGCTTTAATTGTCCTTTATGCCAGTGACTAAAAGTGATACAAAAAATTACCCAAGCCCTGAATGTGGATGGAGTGATGAATGGGAAGGACTTGACCCTCCCGTTCTCCATGGGGAGCATCTCAGAGGGTCTCCGGTTCCCATCACTGAGGAGAGGCTGGGGAAGGCAGTGCTCTGCCAGGCTGAGAAACCTTCTGATTTTGAAGGTCTCCCACCAAACCCATGAATGGTTGAAGGGAGAGGAAATTGAGCACAACTGTACCTGGCTAATGAATGAAGTAATCGTGTAAGTCATGTTTCCCACATCTGTCTTAGGGTTGTATCACAGTCTTGCGCTGTCCACAATGCCAAAAGTGCCATGTTTGTATCGGGACAGGTGACTCTTTCAGCACTGCAGCCCAGTGAAGATGAAAAAAAGGATTTTTTGACCTCTATAGCTAGTTTAAGTTAATTTGCAATTTCGTCCTATGTATCCTTACTAGCAAAGGCAAGGTAATATAATTTTAACCTTCATGTAACCTATCTCCCAAGTAGCCCTTTTAACACAGACATGCATTGGCTTTTGCAGTGAAGGTAGATCCTCCATTTAATTATCAATTACATGGAAAGTAAGAAATTCATTGTGTCACTGGTAGACATTGCAAATCTGAAAGGCGTGAACTCAGTAGAATTTTCTTCTTACCAATAAGTTTGGCTTTCACCTCTAGAAGTGCATTATATGTACCTGACAAAATATTTGGTGAATTTTTATGATGACATACAGGCTGAGTTGACCTTAGTTCTGTAAGGAGCTTGTTGTAATGCAGCTGTGCAAATCAACACAGCTGGATCCATAGGGATGTAGCTCTTTCAAACAAAATGATGGCAACAACCTTCCTTCTTCCAAAGCAGACTGACAGACTCCCGAAGGTGAAGTTAACTGATGAGTACAAGGCAGCCTTGCAGGGATTAGAAATGAGGTATAAGAACCTGGTAAAAATTAATAGATAAGAATCCCTCAAATTACTGGACTCGGTTACTTTATATACACCTTGCTGTCGTTCCTCCATCACTTAGATCTGAACAGAAGGTCCCATTTACTAGGATCCCTCCCTGCAGAGTTAGTCTTGCTGTCTAAACATGTGAGACTGGCATTTATTTAGACTGGTGTGTATGAACTATTGTTGCAGGAAAATTTGTGTGTACTCGTGTTACTTATGAACCACATTTCTCTCTTTGTTTGCTTGTGCATTGCAGTGGATGCAGCCTCTTCTTGAGTTTTTATAGTTTAAAGTCAAACTTTAATCTCCTTGGGATTGGGGCATATTTAGATTAGCAGTGGGATATGCAGGGCTTTACAGGAACTTCTGCAATGCTTTTTTCAGTATGGAGAAGAAGAGTGTTAAATGCAGTTTGAAATGACAGGCATTTGGGGTTGATTTACAGATGCTGCTTTACTCTGTTCCTTCTAAAGAAGAACTTAGGAAAAAAACCCCACGTATTGGTGCTCCAGGCATGTCACAGCATATTGACCTGTAAATATCCACCCTTGCAGGTTTTCACACTAACATCAGAGGCATGTCAGGAAAGAGGAATATCAAAAATATTACTGTGATGATGGCAGTACCCGAGGGATGTTCCCATTATAACCATCTGGGCTGATGTCATTATTATCATGATCTGAGTGGGCCTTTGCCTCCCCCTTTCTTAAAGAGGAGGAAAAAAAAGCCACTGAGCAATCCTCCACCACTGAGCAATCCTCCTGCTAGGGTGAGAATATTGTCTACCCACAATCAAGGCTTAGAAGCATTTGTGTTTATATCGGGTGTCTGCTGATACCTTACCGCAGCCTCCCCGGCAGGCTGCAGACTGATGGTGCTCTGGACTGGCTGGGAAGGTCCCTCTCTTGCAGGCTCGGGACCTTGCTTGAAGTCTGTACTGTTTGGGCTGTAATTCCATCGTGGGCAGAAGAATGGGGCAGGGTACATAGACATGCAAAAGACTGCAAAGGATTTTTCTTCCTCTCAGGGTTTTTGCTTTGAACCAATACATCACTTAGCCTAAACAAGGGCACATTTATTTTCAAGCAGTCCCATGCGTTTCAACGAGGACCGTTTTGGAGGATGGATGTTGGGAGCAAACCCCGTACCTGCGGCTCCCAGGTGCTTTGCCAGTCCAGAGCCGCAGCTCCCGCGTCGACGTCGGTCTGTCGCGAGAGCTGAACGTGCCGAGGAGGCAATAAAAGAAGTGAAGTGATGTTTGCCAGGTGATGCAGCAGCTCTTCACTTGGCGCTCGCCAGTCTGGGGAAGGATCATCCCACAGATTGTGTGAGGCATTAACGAATGAGCCATGGTAACGCTGTGCAACACCCTCCCTCCGCTGACGGTGTCTGGCTGTATATTGTCAGCTGCTGACTAACAGGGAATCCTGGAAATCTTTCTTGGAGGGCTGTATTCTGCCTGGCTGGCTGTTTTTTCTTGGCTTGTGTGTGAAAACAACGCTGAAGTTCAGTTCCCCAAGTGCAGCAGGAGTCATTAATCAAAGGCACACGGGAACGAGCTGTCTTGGTGTGATGCTCTGGTTCTGGGTTTTGAAGTCAGTGACAGGGATGATCCAGCCGCTAATAAGTTTCATGTGAAACTCCAGAGCTCTCAGCTACCGAGCAAGTGTCTTACAAAACTGCGTGAGGAAAGGAAGCTGACTTCGGCAGTCCTTGAACTTGTTTAATTGAAGCCCAAGAGTGATCAAGCGGCTGCTGAAGGCCGGCATTTGGCTTCCTGTCGTGGAAGAAAAATACTCAGGATTTTTTTTTGGCTTTTTTTTTTTTTCTATTGCCTGTGCACTTTTATTTTATTTTTGGTAGTATTACTGAACCAGAACCAGCCACTTCTGCTTGCCTTTTCTCTGCGATAAGGCTGCATGAGAGCAGAGGAGAAGCTTCCCAAGGTCCGTGATGCTTTTGGATGCACATTTGAATTCAGGAGATCAGCACCTGGAGAGGGTATCTGGGCTCTGTAAAAAGCAGTGGAAGGGTGAAGCCTTTTCCTGTTCCTTGTGTAATAAAAATAGTGCAAATCGTCTTTTTTCAGTGTGCAGAACTTCTCTGCAGTAGACTCCTGCCTTCCCTTGCTTTACCTCCAAAAGAGATTTTGGTTGCTGTGGCCAAGAGCAGGCAAACGAGGAGCGGGGCTGCTGTGCTCAATTGTGGACGTTCTGTGATGATCTTTCCCCTGTTCTCTGGTTCACATCTCTGAGAGCTTATTGCATTATTTGCAATTATTGCAGCATTTTGTGTTGGGTTTTTTTTTCCCCCCTATGGTGTTTTGTTGTATTTTGAGCCCTTCAGTTTAAAATGTTAACAAAACTAAGCTCTATGCCTCCTTGTGAAGCAAGTAAGTGGGTATTACACACAGAGGAGAGGGAAAGGTGGGAGAATTTGAGGGAAGTAATTTTTTGAAATAGCAGTTTAATTTTTGATGTGAAACCAGTGCTTAATTTTCAAGTGTACTGACCATTTGCATCTTGCTGTAGTGTCTCTACATCTTTAGGAGATGCAGGCTCTCAGCAGGTTTGAAAAACTCTGGTCTGAGCTAGCCACCCAAAATCAGCATGTGACTCTTGATTTGAAGTTTGGCATTTTTTCTACAGAGCTTTCCTGTGGGAAAGCATCAGAACGAGCTCGTCAGTCTTAGACTTGAGCTCTAAGTACCATCCTCACATTTGTCCTCCGTAATACAGCAAGTCTTTAGCATTGTAGCTCTGGGAACACAAGCAAATAGGATGGTTTAATGATTTGGGTATTAAAATAAATCCCCTGACTATCATCCCAAATTTAAATCTGTGTTCAGAACTCTCCAGACCTAGGTGGGGCTCACAGCATGCCTCGGCTCTTTGCTCCTCTGATACCTGCAAGCAGCACGCTGCACTGGCTGCTGGGCTGGAGGGGGAAGAGAAAGGGAAGGGAAGCAATAGTTAGATTTGTTAATAAGTGGTGTCATCGCACTCTATGTCCACGTTTGCTTTTGTTTCGATACAATATTTTCACCTAAGTGTTTGCCAGGTGTTTAATGCATCTGCATTAAAAAAACGTAATGGAGCTCATTGCCCTTGCCCCAGGGGCTTTGACTTGCAGCCCAGTTGTTATCCGACAAAAAATTTCTAAGTAACTTCTCTGAATTTATTGCTCCTGTTGATTGATTCAGACGTGACTGAGTTCTTGTATCAGTCTGGGCTGTGTTCTGGTGTCACAGATTCACCCACACAGTGTCCGCCTGCTTTCAAACTTGGCAATGGGCATAAAAAGCTCCTTAGTGATTGCAAGTTTACTGTTTGGGATAAATATTTCCCCTCCCCTCCAAAAACATGTTAGTTGCAGGGAATATTATACAGAGGGAGAAAATACTGATATGTTTGTTAGGTACATTGATGTGCTTTGGGGTTTTTTTTGGTTGTTTTTAAATAATGGAGGATGAGATGTTTTTCAAGGGAGCTTAAAGTGCTCAAAGTTCACTGAGGTTCAACGCGGAGTCATCCCAGACGGGCTGGCCCAACACATTCGTTGCTGCCCCAACTTGGCCAGCCGAGGTGACTCAGTAAATCGGCAGGAGAGCATGACTTCACATCTAGGTCTCCTGTGTCATGTTCCTCTGCTCCATACGTTTGTGAAAGACCACTCCAGAAATTTTTGGCAGTTAATTCTCCAAGCCTCGATTCTCCCATCTGTAAAATGGAGATGTTACTACTGCCTACTATTCCCATCTCTTACTATAAATTGCTTTATAAAAAGTCCTATTGCTGCAATACATTTAAGCAAATCACAATGTATCTATCTGGTTCTCTTTTACATGGTGATATTTAGATGCTTTTTTTTCTGTATATGCTCTGTTTTTGATCAGGAAGAACTAGATTGTTTTCCTTGCTCTTCGCCTAGAATTCATGGTGGCTAGAAGAGTCTCCAAAACTCCTTAAGAGTAGTTGGAATAAAAGTAAGTAATTACAATACTTGGTAAAGGTGCACACCGTTGCAGAGTGTAGGCTGCAGGGTTTACTTCCAGGATTACTTGATTGCAGCAAAAAAAGGAATGGAAACCTGCATTAGTCGCGCTGAATGCTCTTCAGCCACAATTGAAAAGTCAGTGTACTGAAGAGAGATTAATTTTTTGAGCTCTCGGGTGAGACCCTCTGGCAGTTCTGCTGGACACTTGCAGGGTCTGGGGGTTTTTTTTGGTGCTTTTTGTTTACAGCTTACTCTCCAGGTGATTGCATTGGTCCTACTATGAGCACGTTCAAGAGGACAGCAAGGCTGCTCTGTCGGTAAAGTGGTGTTTGCAAGCTCTGAACCTCGTCGGAGTATCTGGTGCGTTGGAGTCCAAGGCCTGACTTTCAGAAGTGAGAAGCATCCAGGGTTCACATCAGCTTTAGTGCTGGACACTGGCTGTAGCAATGACCCTGGGATTCTCCAGGCGCAGGGAATCCTGAGGCTTTGTCCTTTATGTGGAGGAAGGAGGCTTTTCTTGCTCCTGTCAGCTTCTGTTTGTGTAGCCCCCTTGGCTTTTTCTAATGTGTTGATGCTAATAGGAACAAGAGAAGTTTCAGGCTCTGCTCCCTTGGATATGAAGGTAATCTTCTCACGTAGAGATTGCAACCCGGCCTCAGCCCAAGCACCTTGGGAAATGAACTCTGTGCTGAGTCAGACTCCGGTAGAGCATGTTTAAGGAGCCATAATTTTATTTGCTGTTCTCGTGTGTGTCCATTTTACGCCATATCTGACAGATTTCTGAAAGGTGCTGAGCTCTTGTAATTCCTGACAAAGGCTCTGGAGGGTGGACGTACTGACTGCCTTCGCAAATGAGGCTATGGATAACTCGACTCTCACACTTTTTGCCCTCCCTCCTGTCTCTTGCCCGCACAGAGAGGTTGTGTGTCGTTGCCGTAGGATTTACTGCCTTCAGCGTGAGGACCTTTGATGTGAGCAGGCTCTAGGAGAAGAGTTACGGCTGCATAGAAAGGCTGGCTTCTCACTGAAGCCCTAATGCATGCCCTCAATGGGAAAAAGTTGGGTTTAAAACTGGCAAAACGTATCTAAACGATGTTACCGCTTTCTCTTTTATTTAGCTTGTGTTGACTCTTCAGTCTGTGTTGAAAGCAGGTGTATTTTGAGCAGTACTAGTGTGTCTTATGGAGCGATGTGGTAGGAGCAAGACAGGATTTCCCTCTTAGATTGTTCCTCCACTGGAACCAGTGTACCTAGCCTAGGGCAAGCAAATGACTCTGGCTTTGCTCCCCCCCCCCACCTGTCCCCAAGGACACAATATAAATGCTGTGCCTTGAGCGTGTATCTATTGAGGGAAAAAGGGATTTTTAAATAGTGATGAACTGTGGTTTTCCCTTAAGTGCAGCAAGCCAATTGTTCATTAGTGAAATATATTAACAATTCTCTTATGAAGCTTGTTGGTAAGTGAATGTGCTTTAATTCCTTTGTATCAGTAAGAGCTGCAGGTATGTATGTCTTCGTTACATAAAAAAAAAAAAAGGAAGAAAGCAATGCTTGCAAATTGGTCTTTGTTTCCAAGGAAACAAACTTGACATGCTTGAGCTGTGCTAGATGCAAACACTGCTAGATTCAGCAGACATGCCTCGGGATTATATGGTCTGAATATTATTTTTAAACTACCTCCAATTTAAAGGCAAGGGAGAGGACAAGAATAGAATCTGTCGGCAGGGTTTACCAATCTGTGCTTAATGAAGGCGCTGTGCAGTATCTTAGAGTTGCCTAATGTGGGGTAGAGAGAATCAAATCCTGCTCTGGAAACCGAGGTCCGTAATGAACATCCCTGGAGACGGGGCAGCCTGGGGCCAAACGGGTACCGCAGGGCACCGGTCCCGGGGTTTCGGTGAAGCCCTTCAGCAGAAGTAGAGATCTGAGGGGAGCTAAGCACTTGCTCTCTGTGCCATATTATTATTATGGTTTATCCTGAGTCACTTTACCAAATGTTTTGTGCTCTAAATATATTTCAGTAAAATGCAGCTCGCCAGTGCTTGGCGTGAAAGACTGCCTGGCGTTCAGAAGTCAAATGCGAACGCTATCCCAAATAATTGGCTAAAAAGCTGTAGCTTGATGTTGAACTGGGCTGAATTTATCAGGGAAGAGATGAGAGAACAACATGATGAGTTGTTTGCGTAGTGCAGCTGACATGAATGTGCTGTGGACTGATGAAAATCTTGACTTTAACTTGGCTTATTGCATTGTATAGAAAGTCTCTTAGTATTTTTGTGGTTACTTTGGAAGTTTGGTTCAGGAAAAAAGCTGGGTTTTGGCATTCATCTGTCACCCTGATTTTTCTGAAATGCTGTGTTGATTAAAATAACTTGGGTGGGTTTTTTTGGTGTGTTTTTTTTTTTTTTAATCATCCTTTGAAGAATCAAAAGTTCAGCATTGAAGCAGACACTGTACATACATGGCAGAAATATTAGCCATGCGTGCACGGGAAATGAGCATCGCTCGGCAGAGTGCACACACAATTAACGGACTTGAACATCCAGAGGTTGTTTTGGCTTAGGCCCAACATGAGGCATAGGGTATACATTAAAACTTCATTGGGATTAAATAACCAATTTTTGCCCTTTACTTCTGCATCAACTATCTTTGCTTTCTGGAGTAGTTCTGTGAGCTGGTAGGGATCTGTAGGGGATATGCAAAGGTTATATAGGGAAATACAAGTTTTTAAGGAACTTTTAAGTCAAGTTCCATGTGCAGATCGCTTGCAGTGTGCAGGGCTGTCGTCCTCCAGCACTGAAAATGCCTGGTGGACTTTAGCATTGTGTGTCTTTGCATATTTTGTTGCTTGGAAAACCAGGGGAAAAAAAATCCTCTATTAATTCTTCTTTGAAATGGTCCTACTGCATTGAGGAGACAAGGTAACGGTGGAGTCATTTCAGGGCTGACTAGTGAAAAACAAACCTCTCTTAAAATTTGGGTCCTTAGGAAAACACAGCATGAAGTGTGTTGTACTATAGTCTCTTCCCCCCCCTCCTGCCTTTCATCCTGCTTTTGAACTTTCTTGCAAATGACGTTAAAATAACCTTGAAGGTGATAGAGGGTAGACTGGGGTAGGTTTAGCTTTAAGATGGATGGGAAGCACTATTTACATTGTGAACTAAAAGCCTCAGTTGAAGCCCGTTGAGGGGGGAAAAATAATATTAATGGCATTTCATGAAAATATTGTAATTTGTGGAAGTCTCAGAGTGAAAAATCTGCTGGTTTGAGTGTCACTAGGAAATGCTCCTTTTTGCACAAGGCTTGCCTGAGACAGGATTTTCCTTGCTTTTGTTCTAAAACGAGATGCTTGCTGCCTAAAAATGCCTGTGATCCCAGCAGTGAGAGCTTCACCTCCTTGACAGAGGATGGAAACAGGAAGGTTGGACGGATCGGGATGAATCCTGCACCTTTTTTTTTTTTTTTTTTTTAATGACACTTCCTTATGCTTACATTTCATTAAAGCTCTGAAATGGCTGAAGATCAGCCGGTACTGAGCATGCTCCGAGGTGGAGGCTGCACCCATAGAGTGAGATGGATTTGTGGCTGGAGGAGTGATAGGCCTGGAGTCAGGATCTGGAAGGACCCAGCGGCTCCCCGCAGATGGGATGGAGGTAGGGCAGATCCGGCCGATTCCTTCCCGTGCCCCCGGGCCGGGGGAGCGAGGAGACCGGATGAAGTAAAAACTGTTGGAATGGATTCAAAAGCAGCATAGTTAACCACTGACACGAGATGGCTTCAAAACGCTTCCTGCGGATCAGCGGGGAGGGGTTTTAAAAAACCTGACCTTTACTGACCGGAGAACCTATATAAAGAACGGACCTGTCTAATGTTAGGGTGGTGACATAAAGCGACAGCAGGCAGGGGCTGGCAGCGAGGGCGGTGGGGACTTGCTGGGTTGTGCCTTCATATTGGAAGGCCTGTGATCGCGTCTCAGCCGTGGGCTGCGTGGCTCGGTCCCTAATTATTATTAATGGGAAATCTTGCAGGGCGCAGACCTGCTCCGCAGTTTAAATCTAGATCTGTCTGTGATTGTGGGAGGGTGAAAGAATGTAAAACTCAAACTCCCCTTTTCAGGCTTATTATGCATTCCAAGAATTGCAGACAAACCTTGCCACATCAGGTTCTCCAAACTGGCAAGGAGAGGAGAGAATATAGATATGTTTATTCCTTTGGCTGAGAGATTTTCTGTGCTTCTTGCAGGGCTTTAACGTGTTGGAGAGCGGGTTTGGGGGAAGGAAGGGGACTCTCTGAGTTGTGCTAGGTTGGGCTTTTGGATTTCATCTGTAGTTGCCAGGTTTTTACAAGGAATGTGTAAGCACCAGCAGGTATGTGCTGCATGAGCCGATTGACTCCAGTTGTTGTACAAGCAAGCTGCATGGTGAAGTGCCAATAAAACATTTACATTGGCTCTGGATGTTTGTATTAGTGAGGTGT
>NW_009593281.1:43347-55278 GCF_000690535.1 Cariama cristata
GATCTGACTTTGTGTGAAGCAGGGGGGAGACGTCGGCCGCGAGCCTCAGCCCTTGCAGACCCCGTCTCCTATGGGAGGTGTGTTGTTGGGTGTCCACGCTTTTTTCAGCCCGGCTGTAGGTAAAGGTAAGGCAAGAGGTTTGCACTACTTAGAGCACTGTGAATATTTTGGTATTACAAAGTTATTGTGTTTAACTTCATTAACAGAAATCTCTGTGATCGCGGTCTACCTTCAGCCTGCGTGCAGTAAGGTAGATCAGCGCTTTCTTCAGGGCAACTCTGGCTGCTTTTCATAGTGCAGTTCAGGGGGCGATTGGTAAAGAGCAAAACATAGATTTTTATTGGATTGCTGTGTCCCAGGTGATGGTCTCGCACAGTTGGGTCAAGCTGCATGATGAGTCACTTTATTACCTAAAGTAACTCACCTATTTATTGCCTGGTTCTGCATTTCTTGCGTACCCAATGCTTCCTTAGCGTTTTCTGAGCCTGTTTGGTATGTCAGCCCTGCACCAAGTTGGTGACCAGCTTGCTTACTGGTGTTGCTTTCACAGTCCCTGCATAAAGTCTGCTGGAGCCCCAGCTTGCTGGCCATGCTGAACTGCTCTTTAATGGAGGCTGGCTTGTTTAGGGTTGGATGAATGCACAAAGAAAAGCGTTTATGTAAAATAAATGGCATTGTAATTGTACACTGAAAGGAAAAGGTTTTGATTTTCTTTGGCTCAGATGGGAGCTGCGTTTATGGCTTTTCAGAATTGATTCTGGTGGCTTTTTCTCCTTGCGCGACTCTGGTGTTGAGGTGATCTCGGCGCCAAGTTTTCATGTATGGTCTGGCTCCCTTGATGAGGAAATTTGACTTAAACAGTTTCAGATGCTGGAAAACCACTCGTGTGATAATTTCCTATTGTGCTTGTGTGAAAGGTGTAAGGTAGCCTTAAAGACCCACTGCCACCTTATGGCAGTTGCTGAAAAGCAGCCTCTTTAGAGCCAATTCTGTACACACATCATGCTTGCTTTATTTCTCCGCTCTTCTTAACTAGTGATATTTGCATGAAGGCAGGAGCTTTGTTTTTAAAGAGTTCATCTGCTCCTTCTGTTCCTTGCAGAAATTTTATAATGTCAGCGGAATTGCTTGTAGAGCCATCAACTGCGATATTTCATAGGCGAGCTCATGATTTGGGGAGAGATACAAAAGCATCATGAAGCACTGATTCTCCTCCAGTGAAGAACTCGCTTATTTTCACGTGAATGCCCTAATCCTTTAAAAAAAAAAATATATCAAAAAAATAGGTGTGAGGTCAAAGAACAGGGACACGTTGAACACGTGAGGCTCATCGGCAGGATCTACACCTGAGCTCCAGCGTTACGGCAAAGTGTTGCAGCAGAAGCGAGATTGAATGTGAGCAGCCATTTTTACAGCCGGCTTTGCTGGCAGAAGACTACTAATAAGCAGGATGGCTTTGCACTGACATGGGTCTGGTTCCCACCCCATCTACTGTCCCCCAAATAAAACAATAAAACATTTGTCTGTGGAGCAAACGGTGAGTGTGGTTAAAGCAATGAGCTTGCTTACTGTTACTGAGATGGGATATGCAAGGGATGCTGTACTTAGGACCCTTCTTGAGCAAGGCTGTGTTTGTATGGTAGAAGCTCTTGATATGCGATAACTGAATGAAGGGGAGAAATGGTGGTTTTAGACTTCCAAAATAGAAAGAGCTGTGGTTACTATAAGTTAAAGCTGAAGGAGTTTATAATTGGGAACTGTTAGGAATACAGTATGTTCTAAATTACAGCTGTCTGGCCAATATGCTTCTAAATAAAGTTCTAGGATTGCCCTGTAAATGAAATACTCAACGCATATTCTTATCAAAACATAGCAACATCTCCCAGAGAGCTTATATCTCAACATCTGTCGCAAGAGCATGTTTTTTTTTTTCCTTTTTCTTTTTTCCTTGATGTGTGTGATGTACTCAATGCAGTGTCGAGGGAAGATTTCGTGTTTCCTATTAACTAAAAGCAGTTTGCAACTTTGCAGGGGAAAGAGGGGGAGGGAGGGAGATGGCTTGGAAACTTTGGGGAAAAAAAAAACAGGTTTTGAAAGGTGGAGAAAGATGTGATTCCAGAAGCGTGCATTAATGACTGCCTGCTCCTTCAATGCTGTTACCTGAGCCTGGAGGTGGACATTTCGGCTCCCTCTGAGGATGTTGAGAACATTCAGCGTGTCCCGGGAACGGGCATTCTGGTTAGGAAGTGTCATACATAATGGCTGAGAAGGGAAGGAGGCATTTTAACAGCTTGCAGCGGAGCTGGGAAGCGGTTCTTAGCAGTGCAGAAGCAAATGAGGATTCCAGCAGAAATGCTCATCTTATATGGAAAGTCCCTTCAGCTTATTGTGCTTTTGGGATCGCTTCCGAGGAGGCTGAAAAGGAGTGTCAGATTTGAGCAACCGGAGGGTCTGGAAGAAGAGGAGCCTGGCGGAAATAAGGAAGAACCTCGGTATTTTGCAGAGCTAAATATTGTTCTTCCTATAGAAAGAAAAATCTCCCCTTGCTCCCCACTTGCACTTCCTCTGCAAGGGAGCTGTGAAAATGCCGTAGGTAATGGTGTAATTAAGCAAAAGCCCTGAGGACCCTGGTGTCCTTTGTGAAGGGAGGTTGTTGTGCTGCTGCCTTCCTCCTGAAAATGTGAGATTTCTGAAAGGGATATTCGAGCCTTGAACTGGAGAACGGAGGCCAGAGAGCCCTGGAGTAAAAATACCTTGTAGTTTTATGGTCCCTGGTAGGAGATGTTTTGAAAAGGGGGTGCTCTGCTGTCTGGTACTGGCTTGGTGGGGAAACTGCTGGAGAGTACTTGGGTTAAATAAAGGGGAAAGCTTCACTGGGCACGAGCTTGTTCTTATCCTACATCAGTAGAAAAAATGGGTCTCTGACCAACTGGTTAGAAAAGAGCCTGTGCAGCACTCGACCTCTGCAAGATGGGGAGAGGGGGGTCCTGGGGGTCCTGGGGCAGGAGGCACCGCTCTGACAGCCGACAGACCCTGCTTGGACATAGGAGGGGCTGTACCCTGGAAGCTTCTTTCTCCTTTCGGATGGCATAAATTTAAGGTCTTACTAATGAACACACAAGCATCCCCCACAAACGTGATGCTGTGCAGAGATGCTGGTACAATGCCGATCGATAGCTTTGCTCAAGTTGGTTGTTGAAGCATCTGCAACACCCTGATCAGCTTTGCTTTTTTTTGCCTTTTTTTTTTTCCCTTTTTTTAAACAGTGTTTAGTGCTTTCAAGGATGGCCATGATATGTGAAAAGTATCTCTGAAAGGGGATGTTGACTGTGGTAGTTCATTGACACTGCCTTTGTTAATATCTTTGTTTCTGTTTCTGGGTTTTTAATGAAAGCTTGGTAGTTTCATGCTGCAAGAAAGGGCAACACGTCAACTGTTTTAAAGCCATCCTTGGTTTGAACTACAGTGATCTTTTGATGCGGTGGATAATACAGCTTCTGTCGGTGTCATGGGTTTTTGTTGCTGTTGTTTGGGAATTTTCGAGTTTGTCTTAAATGAGTTACCTCTACACCTCTCAGGCCAGGAAAATCTCATTTTGTGTATATTAAAACTTAAAATTTACATCAAACAAAAACCCAGTATGTGAAAGAGAGATCCTTGCTTTATACTGTCACCTCAAATATTCCTTCCCTTTGAATTTCAGTCATCTCAATTTAGCCTTGTGTGCTTTAACTGTTTAGTAGTGAAACTTCTCCAGAGTATGGAGAGAAAAAATGTCCTTGTAGCCGAGGCAGACTGGTTAGCAGGCTCTTCTGCTGCTTTAACTATTGCTGTTTTGCAAATGTGCCTGGACACGGCGGTGAATTCGCTGCTTGGGCTGCAGAAAATGTGGCTTGTTGATGTTTCCAGCCTGCAGTGATGCCACGGCAGGACCCGCTCCTGCGATGCTCAGCAGAGAGGAAGGGATGGGTAGAGCCAAGCAGGCGATGGCTTCGTGCTTGTGCTGAAGGCCTGAGTTTGCACGCCTGCTTTTGGTGCAAGGTGTAAGGCAAGCAAAATCCTTGGGCTCCTCAAACCCTCACTATGGATTTTGATGGCTTTTTTTCCTCCCTACAGTGCAGACTGCTCCCTGCCCACCCCCCCAGCCCACTGTAACACATTACACTCAGCTCATCTTCATTTTAATTTCTACTCTTAAAGAGAACTATCTTCTGTGCTCATACTTTTTTTTTGCAAACTGTTTTTTTCTTTGGCCAAGAACAAGCGGGTGGTGCCACAGTCCATTTCTGAGTTTCTTCTTCCTTCTGGCCTCTTCTGTGGGGTTGCCGGCCACCCGCCCTCCTCTGCCCGGGTGGGAGGCTGCCCACCCAACGCCCAGCTCCAGCACCCTCCTGCTCCTGCCTCCGACAAATGCCAGCCTTGCGCTTGAATCCCTTCCAGCCGATCTCTGCTTACAGATGTTCCTGCGAGTTGCTCTGGCAGTTTTACTGGGAGCTTGAGCAGATACGAAGGTTGCCAAGAGTTTATGCTTAATTGTTAAGTGAAACAGAGAGAAACTACTTTTATTTTGAAGCTAAAACAACTTCTTTTATCTTGCTGGCTGGGCCAGCTGTATCATATGGTTTGACATAGGCTGAGCTCAGAGCTCCTGCACCTAGTAGTGCACTGTCAGTTCATTAGGGTTGTTGCCCCTCACGCTATTCCCCCCCCATTTTAATGACTGTGTTTGTGATACCCTTTTAAGGTTGGTTGTACCAGGTCAGGTTGTCTTACTAAACCCCAAACTGAGAAACGGCTCCCCTTCAGCTCAGCAGATCGGATCTCGAATGCACTTGCAGTTGGACACTGCACACTGAACCAGTTTAACCCGTATGCCTTCATCCCAGTGCTCAGAGGTCAGGTGCTTTATTAAGCAGAACAAAATCGTCACGGAGTGTCCCCAAGCTGCGCAGCATCCCTCCCTGTCCCTCCTGCCCCTCCTTTTCCTGCGGGCAAGGGCTACTCTTGAAGGCCACTGAGACAGAACACCTCGCTCTATGGTTTAAAAGGCTTTTTTTTTTTTCAGGCGAGCGATCGGTTTTGAGGCCTGGCACCCTGTCAGAAAGTTGACAGATGATCTGCATTACCGGTGCGTCCCCGGGATGCCCGGGATAATCGTGCTCCAATGGACGCCCTGGAGCCGGCAGGTTCTCTGTGAAATGGCTGCAGCTTGGAGGGAGCAGTGAAATGGTCTCCTCTGGGCATGCTCACTCTGTAGAGGGAGCTTTTATCACATGAGCAGAAACTGAATCACTGCTCATGAGGATCTGGAATATGCAACTCTTTGAGTGTTCACCAGAAGAAGACAACAGATGTCCGCAGGTACAGCGGGGTCCACCTCCCATGCCTTGCAAAGCCCGGCTCCCCGCCGGCCCTGGCCGCAGGCAGGCTGTCTCCTGCTGGGGAAGGAGAAGCCTTGGAGAGGAGGAAGACAATTCGGGGAATCATGGCTGGGGATTATTTATTCATTTGTTTCTATATACGTTTATTTTCTTGCCCCGTGCGCGGGAGGGCAGGCGGGGCGCGCTGGGGAGCCGGCTGGAGGAGGCTGGCCAGGCTCCGTCCCTGCGGTGTTCACTGCTGCCTTGTGCTCTTCCATGGGCGTGCAGGTACTTCAGCAGCCGACGTCGTCTGGCTCCGGGAAAGCTCGGGCTTTGTTTCCTTGCGTCCGGGTGGTCTTTTTATCTGTTTTCTGGGGTGGGGAGGCTTGTTTGGGGTTGGTGCTTTTTTTTTTTTTAATTATTTTTTAAAGTGTGAAGTTTCTGGAAAATTCTCCCAGGAGCTCGCTCTGCTTGCAGCTCTTGTCAGCAAGAGGAGCAAACCCTGGGGTGCCTGAGCTGCTCAAAGACTGAACTTCCAAAGGGGAGGAGAGGGTCTGTGGCCACATGGCACCTCCTTGCTAGGTCTCCTTTGATCTGCTTGCATCAAGCTGACTTATTTGGGTGGAGGCATTATTTTACCAGGAAGAAACAATCTTTTCAATTTTGGGGTGGCTTCCTCCCCTCTCTCTCCTTTTATTTATTTTTTTATTTTTAATAGTAGCTTGCAATCCAAGGGAACAGCTGATTAAAACGAAACATCCGTGGTTGATTTCATGGCAAGAGGCCCATGTCTGCAGCTTATTTTAAAAGTTGCCTAAAATTCAGACCGCTGGCCCTGCCATGCTCTTGGGTTTGTTTGGGGTTTTTTTGCTGTCGTTTGTGTTACATGCAAACAGCTCTGTTGGCTGCCACAGACCTCGGTGGGACTTGGGGCGGACACCGAAGGTCCCAAAGCCGTGGGGGGGGTCTGGGCACCCCTGCCAACAGGCAAAACAGTGGCCTGAGCTTGCTGTGCTTGAGGGAGACCCCTGAACCTGCCATGCAGACAGGATACTGAATTTTCAATTGAGGAGTGAGATGTGAAGATGGCATTTAAAAGACTAGGGAGCTTACAGGACGATCTGTGATACCTAATCTAAATATCTACCGTGTCTCCACTGGACGATAAATACGCTCGTTGTTTGTCATCCAGAAGATGTGTGCTAAAGGAAAAGTCATCAGAAGAAGTCATGAGGAGAGAAACGAGATTTCTTTTTAACAGGGAAGAGCAGAGGCCTTGATGTGCTGCCTGATTAGCTCCCGTCCAAGGAAAAAAATGTGCTTTGGGTTTGATGAAGGAAACGAGCAGCCAAAAAAGGTGTGCAACGTGTGCTCCGCTGTGGTGGTGACCACGATGACACTAGTGTGACAGCCAGCCGAAAGCTCCTAATGCTCCATCCCTGCCGCCTGATGCCCTTTGAAAGCATCTGCAGAGAGACGCTGAAAAGCTTGACCTACTTTGGAGGGAAGACAGAAAGCCGAGGTCTGGACTTCGTGCTGCTTTTCAGCAAGGGTTAAGAGCCCCAAAGCGGGGCCTTTGGGATCTTGGGCTTTTTCCCCTTCACATATTTAACTGACTTTTAAGTACCAGCACGAGCTCTTCCCCTCTTCCCAAGAACATGTTTGGACTAAGCTGGGCTCTGCAGCACACATGGGGCATATTTTCTGCTGATCAGCCTGTTAGACAGACCCTGGGCCTGGCAACAGGGGTGCAGGGCACAGGATCAGGCCTACGACCTGGGGGCTTGGGCTACGGTGGTCGTCCTGGGGCTCCTTTTGCCAGCACTGGAGCCTGGCTCCCCTGACCTCTCCCACGCGGTGCCATCTCCTAACGGAGGAGGATCGCATGCATCTCATGCAATGGCAGGGAGCTGTTTTATTCAGGTAAACAAGGAGTTTTAAGGAGCTTCACCCTCCTGGCCAGCTGGTCTGGGGGAGGGCTGGCTTGATTCCTGATGCTCCTCTTTGTTGTCCTTTTGCTCTTTTCCCTGAAGTTTTTCTTTCTCCCTTTCCCTCTCCTGGAGCTGAGAGCGCTCGAGGAATGGCCGCAGTGGGAGGGTTACCTTGTTTTCGGTTCAGCCGAAAGGCTCGGGTCTCTGACAGCGCGCGCTCCCCGCTCGCGAGGCTTGGAGGACCATATGTTCCTGCAGTGACATATAATGTCAGTGATTTGGAAACGAATCTTGAATTTATAACCCTTAACTACCATTTTCAGCCAGTTATTTTTGACTCTTGTGAATTTAGAGTTTTGACACCAACCCTCATTTGCAGAGGAGACCCTTATGTCCCCTCGTGTTTCCCTTGGTCCTGTGGGGTCCATCCGTCCCCGTGCCCATGTGAGCTCCTTGGTCTCTTGGGTGGAGGAGGAGATGTCTGGCTTTGCTGTACGGTGGTGGTGGTCCTGGAGGGGGGCAGAGGAGGAGGGTGGGCGGTGGGAAGCAGGCAGCACTGCCTGCCAGGATTTACAGTGGTCAGGAAAGCAGCAGGAGCAAGGCTTACAAACTGTACGAGCTAATTGGCAAGTATCCTTAAAAAAGAAAAAAAAAAATAGAGGGGAAAAATTTAGAGCGAGCTTTTTAAAAAAATGTTCTGGATCCAACATAATAGCTCGCTTCTCCCAAACTAGGTAATTTATTTATCTTTTTCCTTCGGTCCCCATCAGGAGGGGGAAGGCTGGTGGACGTGGTGGAGAAGGGTCGAGGCAGTGGGGGTTAAGAAGATCTGACATGCAAGCGTCTTCCCTGCAACACTGCCATACTATGTCGGAGCAGCACAGTGCCTCTTGCAAAAGAAGCTTTTCATGACTTGTCCTTGTTCCAAGGATGAGGAAACCTCCAGCTCTTCTGGCATTTTCTCTCTGTCATAAGTCAGAGCTGCTTTCACCTGTAAAGTATGATCAGCACGGACGGGGAGAGGACTGGAAGAGAGAGGGGCTCGGAGCAACCTTGCAAGGCTTTTCATGGAGCTCTTGGTGTTAAATGAGGAACTTTTCCCCTCCTCCTCTCCTCATTTTCCTGTGTGCCTGCAAAAATACTCTGGTTTGCATTTAAAGGAGAAAACTGTATGTGCTGGGAGTAAGCCAACTTGTTTATTCAAGGGAAATACCATATTTCCAAGCTTCTCTCTCGCAGAGGAAGGCTTGACGGAGGATGGCAGACTGGGCTGGGTATTATATTTTTAGGTGACATCGAAGCATGGTTGTGATTCGAAGAAGCTAAAAATCATGGCTGGCATTTTGCATTAAGCTCTGTGAGACCTCTCCTCCCCACTCCCCCTAACCCGCAAAGGGGTTAACTTCTCCTTCCAAAACAGGTGGATTTTGACCTAAATCAAGGAGGGAAAAGGAAAAAAAACCCCAAAACCCCAACCCCCCCCAAAAAAACAACAAAACCACCACCACAAACCCACAGCCTGCTACTTTCCACACTTTTGCAATTTCCCTTCTCCAAAGCGGATTTTTATTACGAGGGGCTGGAGGGGCCCCGCGAGCGGTCGGGAGGCAGACGCCCGCTCTTCTCCTCCTGTCAAAAAATGGCAGGTCAGTGAGTGTCTGTAAACAATGCAGTTATGAAATGGCAGCGCCGGGCCGAGCTGAGCATGCTCGGGAGCAGCCTGCAGGGGGAGGTGAGCCGAGAAAGATGATCTAATTCAGTGCAATTCTTGGGATTGAAGGAAAAGACCAGGCTCCACTCTTAATGACAGAGCAGAAAAAACAGGCCCCACGCCGGGGACGAAGCCCGTAGGCCATGGAGGAGAGGGTGTGAGGATCTCCCACCTCTTGGACTTCGGGTGCTGGGCAGCGCTGTGTCGCTTTCTCACCCTCCAGGAGAGTAAAGCCTTGGTGAGGTTTTGCTGTAGTTATTAGAGGGACAGGCCCGAGGGTACAATTTTTTTTATTTTTTTTATTTTTTTTGTCTTGTTTTTTTACCCCCTTCTCCTTGACCGCTTTTCCCGCTCACAGGCGTTGCTGTCTTGCTGCTGGTCTCGATGGCTGGAGGTGACCCAGATGGAGGTGGTGTGGGCAGCTGAGCCAGGTCCTCCAGGTCCCAAGGGAAGCCCATGGGGGGGCTTTCCTCCTCCGCCGCCCTGATGAGCCCTTCTGCTGGGACGAGGAGGGGGAGAGGGAGCTGCTCCGCTGGCTGTGGTGGTTTGGGGGTGGGAGGAAGAGGAGCGTGGAGGCTGAAGAGGTGCCTGTGCCCCGTCGATGGGGGCAAGCTGCCTTCCAGCTCCCCTGACCTGGGCTGCTGCAACCTGCTTGCTCCAGGCTCCTCTTGGTGCTACGGTTTTATCCTGGCTAAGGCTTCCTCGGGACTGGGTGTTACTGAAATGACTGGTTTGCTTTTGCTAGAGACAGTGATGAGTCTTGGTCTCCATTTTAGAGTTCCCCCCTCGCCTCCCCTCCTGGGTGTTAGGAGAAGGCAGGCAGCAGCTGTACTCCTTGGTAACCTCAGGCTGTGGAAGGAGGAGATGCCTTTGTCTGCTCTGGGTTTACACTTGCCTGCACATAGAAGTTGCACTGGCTTTAACTCTACTGGGACACAGCTGGATGGGTGCGACGCTTCCCGGCGTGGAAGCGGTGAGGAGGCATAGCTGTGTCCATGCTAGGGCTGTCATCCCGTAGATCGGTCTCCCCTTTACAGGAGGCCGTGGGCTCTGCAAACCCCCCTTGCCTGAAGCCTGTACGCCATTGTGGACCGCGTTGTCTTACGAGAAGTCACTTTAGGTCCTGTTGTGTTTCATGCACGTGTCTCCTTGTTCCCAGCGGTTGCGTGTGGGGACTTGCGCCTCGTTTCTACCCTTCCCCCTGTTTCGGGAGTTGATTTGTGTGGCTATAATAGGAGAGAAAGACATGGGGGTAGAGAAGGAAATGTTTCTTTTCTTTTAGGAAGCCTCTGGATGAAAGGCATTCAGGAGACAAAAGAACTGCAAAGAATTTGATTTGGGGACAAACTTCAAGCTGAGGGCAGTGCTTGTTGTGAGCTGCAGATAAAATTCCATGTTCACATGATTGCACGAGGCTTATAAGGAAGTGGCCTTAACCTAAAAAAAAAAAAAAAAGGAGCTTTGAGACTGGTGACTGCTTTGTAGGCCAGGTACGCTGGTGGTTATGTTTCCTTCCTTCTCCAGATCAAATGCTTCTGCTGCTTCTAATGACAGGCCCGTGGTCAGCGTCCCCAGGAGCAGTGATCCCAGCCCTTGCCGGTGCGCAGCAGGAGCTGAGCAGCACCGAGCTCTGCAAGGAGCAGCCTTCACGTGCCTACGAAAGAAGCACTCTCTCTTCAAGTGTTTTCTTAATCATTACTTCCTATATAATTAACTACAAAATGTTTGTCTTCTCTTTAAGGCAAAGGTTATTATGAGCAAGTTGGTTTGGGTTGTGGTTGGTTGGGGTTTTTTTTCAGGAGAAAAAGGGAGGAAAAAAAGAGTGAATGAGAATCTGCTGCTGCTGGGGTTGCATCATTTATTGAGAGCTTTGTCTCTCTGCCTTGCTACAGCGCGTATTGCAAACCTCGCCTTGCTCAGGAGGTGAAATCCTGCCCTGCTGAAGGGCTGGCGAGAACTTTGCCCGAGCCCTGGCTCCGCTGGGGAGCTGGCGTTGGGGTGCATGACCCAACCGCTCGTGGGGAGCTGTGCCCGGTGCTGTCACCTCGGAGGGGTCGGTGTCCACTGAGCACGGACCTCCTGGCTGGAGGCTTTGCAGGCCGGACACGATCGGTCCTGCCCGTCCCACCAGGTCTGCAGGCAGATGTGTTGGTGCAGCTGCTGCCCCGAATTGAGAACAAGCAGAGTTTCAGAGGGGTCCTCCTGCTCCCAGCCCTTTTTCAGATCGCCCTTCTTTAGCTGCGTGGCTCCGATCAGAGTAACGCCGCTGCAAAACCTCAGGTTCCTAGATGGTTGATTTTTAAGACAAAAAAAAAAAAAAAAAGACCCTGGTGAAGGTAGACATCTTAGCACATCAACCTCCGCTCCTTCCTGGTCTGCCTGGAGAGAGCTCTGGCTCATGATGTAACTCACTGGTCTCTTGGGCTTGGTAAGCTGCAATACGTTGGAGTTTTGCTGTGCATGTATTGTCTTTGCTTATAAAACCTGTTTGGACCTTTGCGAAGGGCACACGATGGCAGATGAAAATGCGAAGGAGGAGGCTGAGAAAGCTCGCTCTGTGTTTCACAGCTTTGTTATTTTTCTCTTCTTTTTTTTTTTTCTTTCTTTTTTTTTGATGGGCTTTTTGTTTGGTTTTTGTTGTTGTTGTTGTTTTAAAGGCACCACTGTAGTTTCTACTCATCGTGTGTTTGGAAAGGCTGCAGAGCCTTTCCTTGGCCGGTCTGACCCGTCTTCCATCCCCTCCAAAGACCTCGCAGAGGAGAGGAAGTCTGTTTTCTCATAAATAGAGATGGAGAGGAAAAACTAAACCAGCACTAGCTCCTCTGCTTGGATCCTCATGGCTTTTAAAGCCCTTTCAAAGACCTAATCAGTCTTTCTTAAGATGCAATAATTTTTTCTTCCCCTTGAAACCTAAAAATAAAAGGCAGGG
>NW_009593282.1:0-238 GCF_000690535.1 Cariama cristata
TACTCTTTATTTGGGGGGACGTATAGGGGGGGAAAAAAAGAGTTTCCAGGTCCCTCCCCTCCGGGCAAAAGCACCAACCTGGGTGTCAGCAGCCTGCCCGGGTTTATTTTCTCTTCCATTTTTATTTCTTCCTATTTTTCCTTCTGCTTAAACCACCCCTGGGGCCGCCTGGCCTTGGGGGGTAAAAACCAGCGACTTTTGGCTCCGGGGAAAAAAAAAAAAAAAAAAAAAGGGGGGG
>NW_009593282.1:296-2837 GCF_000690535.1 Cariama cristata
AGAAAACGAGGAGCGGGAGAAGAGAATTTGGGGTTTCTGCGTGGATTTTCGGTGTCGGTGGCGGAGCGCCTGATTAAATTTGCTTAAAGCGGCTCTCAATGGCTTAGGCGTGAGCTCAGCGCTAAGCCGGGTCGGGTTTTGCAGAGGGAGTTCAAAGAAATCCGGCTTTTCTTCGGCACAAAGGTGTCAAGAACATACCTCCTGGCGCAGAAAAACAAAAAGAAAAAAGCAAAAAAAATTTACCCTTTTCGGACTCCTGCTTTGCAGATCGCGTTTCTCCCATTGGGTATACGCTGCAAGTACCGAAAAAGGAATAAATCCCTAAAACTGAGCCTCACGCCTTAATATTTTCTACGTTTTTTTGCGGTAGCTGTGAAATACCACCTCGGTCTTTGTCATTAAGGGTAGAAATATTCCCCGCAATTAAAAAGACGAGGGGTTTCTCCCCTCGCTAACGAATTCATTTTAAAGCCGGAGCGATGAAATACGCTGCCAAGTAAAAGAAACCGGCCCAGAAATAATACCGGTTTTTACGGCGAAGCAACAATTTGTTCTATCGGCTCGCTGGTAATAAATAAGTTTTATCTATTTGCGTGAGTGTTTGAATGTCTTTGAAATCCAACTGTTCCTCTCCAAGGTGAACCGCCTCACCATACGCACAATTTATGTCCCCCTGTGGCACCCAGGCCTGTTCGGCGTAATTCCTCCTCCTGCCCGTTTTCCTGCCAGACTGGGGCAGGGACATGGAAGGAAAGAAAGAAAAGTGGATCAAAGTCGAACCTGGGTTTGTTTGTAGGGTATATGTGTCCATATGTTCTCCTGGAGCAGGAGAAACAGAGGGAAAGCGTGTGCAGCCGTGTGAAAAACAATGTTAAAATGAAAGTTTAAAAAAGTCACTATTGCAGGAAAAATGTGGAATTTCTTTCTGTGGAAAACCCAAGCCCTGCAGATTTCCCCAACTACCGCTTCTTCACATCCCAAAACTTAAATCTCTCCGGGGTTTGCTGCTGGAAGGAGCAGAAAGGGGGCCCATTCCTACAGAAATGTTTGCTTTTCTCCTTCCTCCTCTCCTGTCCAAACCCAGCAGCTCCTGGGGAAAAAAAAAAAAAATAAAAAGATGAAACCGCTCAGGACTGGATGAATCCTCTTAAAAGTTTGGAAGACCCCAAGTGCACCCAACCCGTGTTGGGGAATCCTGCTTGAGGAAGGGGGGGAAAAAGAGATACCAGTTTATCTTAATCGCATCTTTTTGGCAGAAAAACTGATCTTAACTCCATCAGGCTGAGGCTCAGGGCGGTGGCTCCCAGTGTGCCCAGACTGGAGGGTGGGCTGAACTGGGGGTTACTGGGCTTGGGGCTGGAGCCAGCCAGGAGTGGGGGAAGGATCAGTGAATTCGCCATAGACCCTCACCGTGCTTTTCTTTGGCATTTCTTTGATAAAAATCCCTTCTCGGTCTTCTGAAAGCTTTTTTTTTAATTATTATTCCCTTCCTCTGAGAAGTGTATGGCATCTCCCCCAAAAGGAAAAAAAGCAGAGAATCCATTATATAGAAATACCCGCTTAGAGAGAGATCGAGGAAATCATAATCTAATTTATTTAAATTGGCCTGACGGAGTGATTTTTTTTCTCTTGTTAAATGAATTTGCTGCGAATTTACGCCGAAGCAGCGCAATAACGCTGGGCCTAATAACCATAACCATAACCATAAGCATCAACACGCCCGAATCGCAACCCACTCTAATATATTTCCAATTATAAGAGCTGCGCTTTCCCATCTCATTCCCATCTTAAAGTCATACCCAGGATATCCCTGACGTTCCGCTGGTTCCCCTATCTATAAGGGAACCCATCCCTATGGCATTTCCCATATGGACGTAGGGACCGAGGGAGCCCCTTGGGCCTGGAGCTGCTGCCAGGAGAGGTAAAGGCCCCCCCGTACCCTCCACCAGAGACAACACAATCCCAAATAACCCGTATTCAAGCTTCTTTACCCCCCAAAACAGCATCTCGGTTGAGTTTTGCTTCCAATTAATGCTACGCGCGCGGGTATAACTCTCATTAAACCAGCAATTTGGAGATTAACTTATGCTTCTTGTTTCCCCAGGATTTTTCTAATTATATTTAGAGCGACGCAGCAAGCGATATTTCTTTCCTTTTACAACGCATTTTACACATCCATTTAATTACTTCTTTTTTTTTTTTTAACCCAAAAGATGATACTAAAAAGCCACAGAAGGCAAGGCTGGCCAATATATTTTTTTGTTACTCTTTTATTAACCTTGCAAGTTAATATTAATTTTAAATAGTAAACAGTAAATCACCAAGTAGATGTTTGGGCAATTTTATTTATTATCAAGAAATCACATAATAATACATTTTATTTTTAATTATTATTATTGTGAAGCGACTTTTTACATGACTATATAAAGCCAGAACGTGCTCTAACAGACATTTGCATAGACCCTACATAGAATAGCTTGAGGTAAGGAACATTACATATGAACTATACTGCGCAGGATGCATATTAACGACGGCAAAAAC
>NW_009593282.1:2960-3210 GCF_000690535.1 Cariama cristata
GCATATGTTTTCATTTTCTTCGGCGTTTTCTCTAGGGGTTGCTGCTGGTGTCTTGGCCTTTGTGTTGGGGAGGCCGGTGGGGTTTGGTTGTTTTGTTTTGTTTTGTTTTGTTTTTTTCCGGGGGATACAAGTGCCCCTCGGTGGGTGAAGAATAACGAAACGGATTGATTTGTTTTTGGGGATGGTGGGCTTGAAATCCAACACAGCATCTCTGACATCTCACCGTAACTCACCCTCACTTCTGCCTTCC
>NW_009593283.1:0-14218 GCF_000690535.1 Cariama cristata
GATTCTATGATTCTATGTGGTGTTAGGAGATGAGTTTTCATCATAGTTAAAATCAGGTACATATTTGGTGAGGAGAATAAGAGGAGATTAGTCCCTATTCTCTGCTCTCCTACTTTAATCCACATTCCTGAATTCCTGCTCCTGCCCTCCAGTACTCGGAGGTGCCTGTCCTACCACAGCCCAGTAGGTTATTTTTTTAGTTCATAGCCCTGTCCTTTGCAGAAGGAGAGCTGCGTAAAGCAAAGGAGACCTGTGCAATTGCACTCCATATATACTCCATTGGAAAGAATTCCTGCTCTCCCTAACACATCGCCGCACCTGAGCATTAGTTGGGGGGAAGGAGTGATCTGTTACCCTCATGCAGTGCGGCATGTGCCGAATTACATGGTCTGCAAAGAGGAGAGCCAGTTTGCTGAACTGCCAGAACCACAGGAGTAGGATCTCACAGGAGTTTGGAGGCAAGTGAAGGCTTATGAAAAACTGAATCTTCTCAAAATCCCATTACAGATGCCTATATGCTTAGGGAAGAGACAACAACATAGAAAGTTAGGGAGTCTCATGAAAATATTGGAAAAAAAATTGTAGAACAACATGTCATGGCTGATGCTGTTTTAGTGTTTCTAATGGGAAAGGAACAAAACCTGATGCAACATTGCGGGGTTTCGGTGTGACTTGTAGATCCTGTTCTCACAGGAGCTGGCTTTTTGTGATTGCTGCAAATGCTTCAGTGAGGTTTCAAGACAGGGTTGGGAGGAAAACAAAATCTGTTCGGGCCAACATCTGGATGAGTGTGTGTGTGTAAGTGTGCATAGACACACACCACGCTCCCCCCTCCTAGCCAGGCACCAAGATCAGGCAGCTGCTGCTAAAAACTAGTAAGTGAAGAAATGGAGAGTTACAGACTGGGTGAAAAAGAGACACGAGGAGGATGAATCCATTAACAGACTTTCATTTCCAAAGTGGTAACAGTCATCAAGAGCTGAGATGAAGAGGAGAGTCATGAGGTGATACAGATATGAAGAGGACCACAGATACAGATACAGTTAGACATGATTTATCTTTCCATTCTGAACAGGAATGTAGAATTCACTTTCTAAAAATAATGTTTCAGCAGTCAAATTTTCCATGGTGCCTCCAACTTTCAGGGTTTGGAGATGATGAAGGGATCATCCTGCTTTTGCAGTAGACAGCTTTTTAAGCTTTTTCTTTGCTCCTCAAACATGCTGCTGTTTTTCCCTGGTCCGAACTCTATTCCTTCTGACCCAGCATTGGTGATGGACTGGGGTCAAGACCTGGGCTGGATCGCTTTCTGCCAGAGCAGGCTCACCACCCGGTCCCAGATCGGCTTGGTCCTCATCCCGTAGATAAGTGGGTTGAGCATGGGAGGCACCAGGAGGTAGAGGTCAGCCATCAGGATGCGGAGGTGCGCGGGGATGCTCTGGCCCCAGCGCTGAGTGTAGAAGGAGAAGAGCCCGGGCGTGTAGAAGAGC
The DNA here is from genome assembly GCF_000690535.1 of Cariama cristata. NCBI lineage: Eukaryota > Metazoa > Chordata > Aves > Cariamiformes > Cariamidae > Cariama > Cariama cristata. The sequence continues at coordinate 1,491 of NW_009593283.1, forward strand.
AGGATGACACCGATGTGGGAGCCACAGGTGCTGAAGGACTTCAGACGAGCCTCTCTGGAGAGGCCTATGACTTCCCTCAGGATCAGCATGTAGGAGACAGTGATGAGGATGGAGTCTGAGCCCACCACGACAGTGGCAGCCGTGATCCCATAGATGCTGTTGGGCCGGGTGTCCCCACAGGCTAGCTTCACCACTGACATGTGCTCACAGTAGGAGTGGTGAATGACGTGGGGACCACAGTAGGACAGGCTGGTCACCATGCACATCACAGGGGTCATGATGGTGATGCCACGCACCGCAGCAGCCAAACCCAGCTTGGCAATGGTGGGGCCAGTCAGGATGGCAGAGTAGCGCAGAGGCTTGCAGATGGCCACGTATCGGTCGAAGGCCATGGTGAGCAGGACCCCTGACTCCACCATGGAGAAGCTGTGGATGAAGAACATCTGGGCAACACAGCCCTCAAAGTTGATCTCGTGGGAGCGGAACCAGAAGATGCTGAGGAGCTTGGGCATGGTGGAAGTGGTGAGCACTAAGTCAATGGCAGCCAGCATGGAGAGGAAGTAAAACATGGGCAGGTGCAGGTTTGAGTCCATCCTAATCACTAGGAGGAGCGTGATGTTCCCCAGCACTGCCATGAAGTACATGGTGCAGAACGGGAAGGCAATCCAGAATTGAACATCCTCCAGCCCAGGGATGCCTGTCAGGATGAAGGACGAGGGACTGGAGTGATTTGGGTAGGACATGAGGCACTATTGCAGAACTGGAAGGGAAGACACAAGAACAGCTGGCATAGACGGAGAGGAATGAGCTGTAACAAGCACTGCTATGGACTTCAGCCACAGGCAGAATAGCCCTACCTGTCTTCTCAGGCACACAGACCTGGACTCGATGATCCTTATGGGTCCCTTCCAACTTGAGATATTCTATGATATGATTCTATGATATGATTCCTATCCTCCTGCCTCTTATCCAGGTACAGTCAGTCCCGTCTTTGGTAAGATGCAAACTCACATGGTCTTAGCCCAAATATTTGGGATTTATCTTACCTCTCCTCTCATCCCGGGCTGACCTCTGGCTGTTGTTTCCACCCCTCCCCTCCATAGTCTGGGAATTACAAGTTAGAAGTTAGGTACATTTAGTTGCCATCAGTACAAAAACTGGAGATCGAAGAAGACAGAAGATCCAGAATACTTTGAGGATGCAGCTCAGCAGGACTCTGGTCACTCACACAGCTCTGCAGGTGTAAAACATGTCTCCTTCTGGGCTGGTGTGCCCCATCTGATTCCCACTTTGGGAAATTGCAGCAGATGTATATTTGCAACTTCAATGTTTGTTGCCCAGAGCATTTTTGCTGTGGGAGCTGATGCCCGTGGAAGCAGCGCGCTGACCCTATGCATCCCCCAGCTGCGTGCCCTGCTTCAGGACAGCACTGTCAGCTGTGGGGCTGCTCCTGCTGGACCCCAAATCCAAACCACCTTGCTGGAGTCCCTCTCTGAATGGGCACCCCAGCTACAGGGTCCCAGTCTCCTGTGTTAGGAAGGAAAACCGGTGTCAGGACCAAGACTGGCCTGAGGCTGCAGGGCTGGTCCCTTCCAGCACTAACCCTCACATGGTGGTGTACCTCCTTACCCTCAAGCCCCTGGCAAAAGAAAGAAGTGCTGTGAACTGTCCCGGTTTTACAGGGGAAACAGAGGCACAGAAGGGTTAAATTAGCCTGCTGGCCGTATGGAAGTTTCTCAGGCACTTGTACTCTGTTTTCACCAACATACCAAACGGCCAGACTTCATCTCCTTGGCTTTCCAGACATTTGACTTCCTTGCCCCCTAAATAGTTTTCTCTCTCCTCCAAACCGCTTCGTGTCCTCCACATGACACAATCCAACAGGCATTTCAGTCTGTTTCTAGTCATTGCTATTTGCAATGTAAGGCCAAATACTGCAAAGCAAATATTGTGAAAATCCTGCCAAGACAATGTTATTTATAACAGTTTATTGCAAAGAAGACTCTGTTTGCAGTGTAGTCAGCTACCTCAGCTATAAACTCAGAGCCACAGCTGGCACAAGCCAGTCCAGCAGGAAACGCGTCTCGTGCCAGAATTATTTATCTGGAAAGGGCAAACACATCTGAGATCCCGTAATCCTGTGCTTGAAAAAAAGCAGATAGTCCCTCCCTCCTCTCTGTCAGAGGTAACTGATCTACAAATCCCCTGTGCTGTTCTGGGCAGTGGTACCTGTACTTCGTCTTGTATAATAAAGCTATCCAGATTATTGAATAACGCTATTCAGCAAACATCAGACTCAGTTTTTACTGGGTCCTTTTCATGTGTGTTCACAGTGCTGTGCCAGTCCTGTTCCCTTAGCAGGGTCTGATTTCTTGGGTACACATAAACACATGAAATACCAAGGAAGCAATCTTGTTAGTTCGGTCTCTCCGACCAGCTCGTTTGGATCATCCAAAGAAGCTGTCCCCACTGCACTGCGGTTTCATCCACATTACACCTGACCTTCTCTACATTTCACGCATCCCCCTCTTGATGTGCCCTGCAGCCACGGTGCCAGTGTGCTGACAATCAAAGGTGTCTCCAGACCCTGAACACACGCGCTCGGCGACAGGCATCTGGTGCCACATCCCAGCCCTGTACAGAGCATCGCACCTGGAGGAGCTGCTCCTTCATCTCCTCAACTCCAACCCAGCCTCGCATGGACCTCTTCTGCCACCAACCCCCAGGAACGACTGCAGTCGCAGCCTACCTACAAATGCCGTGTTAGGAAAGATACTGCTGTTATTTTGGCTATTTTTGAGTTGTACATGCAACAGCAGGGATGCGAGCAGCACTTGCAGACTTGCTGCTGCTCAAGTGGAGCAGCGCTTTCATGCCTGTTGATGCATTTCTGAGCATTTTCTTTGTGCTTCATTGGCACAAAAATCTGATAGAGTTTTATTTTGTGCAATTAAGTAGTTCACTAACTTGTGAAGTGACAGGTTTTGCTCATTGCAGTAATCAAAATCCAGAAGATTTTATAGAAATGGGGGACATTACCAGGCACCCTGACCGAGCTTGCTGTACCCCATTAGATTTCCTGCAAACTTATTGTAATTTATTTTTAAATAGTGAAACAGATTAAAATGCCCTCAGAGAATGAGATGCTCTGTACTGAACAAAGTGTAAAAGGAGTCGAAATCCTTGAATGCTCGTATACCGGCAAAGCTTCCCTGACTTTGTAAGGAGTTAATAGATCCTGGTACTTGAGGTTTTAAAACTTTCCTCACTCATTTTTTGTCAGTTGTCTCTCTGCTGCCAAGCAATAATCATTAAATTTACCAGATTTGATACACTTAACATTTTGTGTGGTTCTTAGACATTGTAAATCTACCGGCCATGCAGTCTGAGCCTGTGAAAAACAGCCAGCCAGCTCCTTTGGCAACCACGCGCCGATGTGACTGTGCCAATAGCCACCTGTCACTCCTGACCAGCGCACAGCCTGCCAGGAATCAAAGCGCCCTTGCATTTGGGTTTTAAGAGACCTAGAGTAATCATCCAGTCCGTATCCCTGCCCCCGTATAAGATCAAAAATAATCTCTGACAGACACATGCACGACCTGATCTCCCGTTGCAAAAACTCGATACTTTCCCCAAATCATCCGTTTCAGAGTGTTTTCCTAGTGTCAAGTCTGTATCTCCCCAGAGCTCCTGGCTTCTCTCCTTTCCATAAGGGAGAAGAACAAATTATTACCTTCCTCGTGGTGTTTGCCATCCTCTTCAGGTTTGTGTAAGCAAGAAGGACAGGACTAGAGGTATGATCAGATAATTGCAGCTCTTCACAGATGGCTGGGCTAGTGGATGTTGCACCTATGTGTCACAGCTTGAAGCTGGCTTAACCAAGGAACAGCTTGCAGCCAAATAATTAGCACTGTTGTAATTAACCTATGCAAGGAAGCAAACTGAGATTGTATGACCGGCGGTTCTCCACCACAATATTCACTTAATGTGGGATATCTAGAAGTAATGAAGCAGCTCATTAGCTCAATAAGAGACAAAGTCCGCTTAGTTGTGTTGGCATATCTGTATAGTAGCTTTTCTGGATAGATTGTTTTATATTCCACCTGGATTTGGCTAAAATTTGAACTTGACTCAGAGCTTGGCACTAAGCTTAAAAATACTGGCATAACACCAGATTAAATGGAAAAAAATATCTACCCAGCTCACCTGGATGATTTGGCTGTGACCCTGGCTGTACCTACATCACCTTCAAATACTGTTTCTCTCTCCCGTAAGCAAGCAACTCCTCAACCTGCCAAAAATGGAAATACTTATATGTCTTAAGGAACCTGAACACTTTAATCACTCACTGCTGGGTCCTCGGAGACTGTAATCATCACAGAGGAGAAACTGCTGCCTGGGAATAGCCGGGAATAGCAACTGTTTGTAAACAAATGCACTCCTCTTTCCCACTGCGTGGGTTATGTTGGTCCACAAAGGTGGAAGATTTTACCTCTGGGTGGACAAATAGCCTCTGGGCATGACGAGCTGTTTTACCGGTACACCCACAACTGCAACGGTGCGTGTGTCCTTCAGGCTTAAGCCTGTCGGTGTAAAACTCACTTTGGATTTGGATCCAGTGTCACTGCGCTACACAAGGTAGTAGCCCAGGTTCTTAGGGATGTGTTTTAATGTCACTTTTCATCTGAGGATCCTGAAGCATCCATGAACTCTGGTGAATGCTTTGACTCCTGATCCTTTGGACCTAATTTAGACATTCCCTGCCTTTGCAGTCTCTGAGGGTGGAGGTCATGTACGAACCACGGACGATCAGTATGGTATTTCGGGAGAGGGGTGCTGGGGAAGGAGGGCAGGAAGCCATTCAGATAATCCCCACATCTGGGATCAATGTTAATTTTTCACCTGTTTCAGTCTGGCAATGACAAGTGTGACACAAAGAGCAATGATTTATGGGTATGCTGGCCCCTTGGGCTACTGGTCCTTCAAAAGAAAGCAACCAAAACTGGTAGAAATCTGCAGAGGCTGGAAGATGGAGAGATCGCTTTAAGGACCCTTGTGGCTTCTGCTATCATTTTGGCTGCAGACAAATAGATGACATGGTTGGAGATGCTCTTGGAAGGAGATAACCCACATCAGGGCAGGGACAGCTCTGAGGGACCATGGGTGACCCACAGCCAGGGCAGAGGAAAGCGAACAAGGACCAAGGAGCAGCAGAAGGAAACCACCGCGCACTGATCCAGACCTCCTCCACCACTGTCACCCCACCAGAGGGGCTGGGAGGGCAGGGTTGCAATGCGTGGGGGCAACACGAGGGGTTGAGCCTAGGACAGGGGAGAAGAGTCTCTTCTCACTCCCAACATGGAGTGAGTGATGAAAAATCAGGGGAAGGGGGAGGAACGGTATTGCCATAAATGTTTCTTTAATTTTTTTCTTCCTCAATGCATGGATTATCAAAATTTTATGATAATTTGTCATAAATTAAATTAAATGAAAATCCCTAGGTCGAGACTGTTTTGGTCCCAACAGAAACTCCTTGCTTCCATGGTCTGGTTCTTTGTCCCCTCTTCTTCCATGTACTGTTCCTGGCCACGCACTCATGGAGACACGTTGTGCTTTCAGATGTGTATTTCCATCAGATGGGTTCTCCCTGCATTCATGTTTCTCAACATACAATTCGTTGGTGTCTTCGGGCATCCAGATTATTTTTCAGCCTGCTTCTAATGTGGCACACAGGGCTGCCTTGATGTGTGGTTTCAGCAGCTCTTGCAGCATCAGAGGCAATGGAGACAGCAGCACGGTGGGAAGCCACCTCTGGGTCCTGCCCCACCACAAACAGGGTGTTGTCTCAGGGTTCCCACAGCCAAGCAGTAGCTTCTCTCCCACTCCAAACTCTGACCTGGCCATCAGGGGACCATGGACATCTCACCGCAGAGGTGGGAAGAGACCAGAACAGCTGCGGAGCACATGGGGTGGGCATCCACCATCGGCATTCAAAGAGGCCTCTTCAGAAAGCCCTCCCCAGCTGGAGTTACACACCAGGACCCCCTCGGTGTGTGAGCCAGATGTGGACCTGCCAGGCAGCCCGGTGCTCCAGATCGTCCCATTGTATAATCCAACAGACGGGTTCCCATCCTTTGCAAGTGAAGGTATCACACCCCTGTGCCTGAAATGGGGTGGCATTTCTGCTCTGAGGCGTCTCGTCATTATCCCAGTGCAAACAGGAACAAGAAGACCCGAGCAGAGGCTCGCTGTCGATTATACATGTGTGCTGAAAATGGTAACGTTCCAGCTGATCACTGCGTACAGCAAGCAGCGAAGCCTGCTTGGCAGGCTGAGGAGGATGCTAAATCCAGAGGTCAGCCTATGTAGAACTGGAAAATTTTCAGAGTATTCAGCTTTGACGTCACTGTGCTGATAGTGAGCTGGAGGTAAATAACATTCTTGTTTGAGCTCCACAGGCTGCATTTCTTCTCTTTTTGCGTGCTAAGGACGTAGCTGGTGGCCTGCAGGTCCTCTCCAAAGAGCTATTGATGCTGCTGGACCATTTAACTAAAGTGGGTTGGGGAAAGAGGGGTCAAACCATCTTGCGTTGGTAGGCATCTGGGAGAGGAGTGAGGTTCGAGGTGCTGACCCTCGCTGCCGGGAGAGGGGGTGGGTGGTGGGCAATGCCCACTCCTCGGGCACATGGTATTGGCACCGGCACCGACGCAAACCAGCCGGGAGCACCGTGCCTCTCCTGGCGTCATGGTTAGACATGCGGTGGCCGATGACGCATCTGCCTGGAGGAGGGTTGCTCACATTTCCCAGTGTGAGCTCCGAGAACAGCCTCAGTAAGGGTAAGGTTAAACCTGCTGCATGCACCTTAACCCTCCTCAACAGCGAAGACAGAGCACTGTCCCCTTCCTCCACCCCTGTATGCACTGGGGCCGGGGGACCAGCTCCCAGGGTCATGGAGGGGAGCACAAACACCTGTGAACACAGATTTTTTAGCTGTCATTTTGGTTATGATTGTCCTCATATGACTTAGACGTGATTTCTGTGGCCTGAGTTATTTACTGATGTGCTAGATTGCTGTAGATCTGATTCATAGAACAGTGCTGCAAATACAGCACAAAAAAGGAGTTAAATCCTTAATATTTCTACTGAATTAATATATCTACTTCCTTTATTTTCTCCAAGTCTTAGAATAAGAAATATGTTTTGCAGCATAGCTGGCATATTTATAAATCTGACTATTACAAAAGGAGATTCCTGTTCTCAATGTCTAATAAATTCATGTGGCACAAGAACAAAGTCTGGCCTATTTTACTAGTATATCTGTAGCTGTTGCATCCCTGATCTGGCTTTTGCAATCTCAGCCTAGCAGGTAAGCAAGCCCCACATCCAGCAAGCTCATGTTTTACGTGGTGGCTTGTTGCTCACACTGCCATGAGGGTCACAGGGTCTTGTGGGGTCTCCGTGTGCTTTGCCCAAACTGTCCTCAGCAGCTCATCTCCTCCAGCCCAGCCACAGCCAAGGAGAAGGGATTAATAGTTATTTTTCACACTTGTGGGAGGTTGATAATTTAGTTGAGCACGGAGCTGAGCTGTTGGACATACTGAGGAGGATGTGAATTGGATAGCTATAAAGCTTTTTATGAAAACGTTATACCCAGAGTAGCAGAGAAGTGGGATTATGGGAGAACTTTGCAATGCTGAGTGATGAAGTGATAAGATGGACAGTAAAATTCAGTATAGATTCATTAAAACTGAGGTGCTCTGGCAAAACATAGCCCTAATTTTGTGTAGACAATGTTGTGCAATGAGGGGTCCGTTCCCACTCAGAAACAGGCACCTTGGAGTTATAACCGATGCCTCCTTGGAAACATCAGGGTCGTATCCAGCCGTTTCTCCACTCTAGACTCCTCTCCTCTCCTCTCCTTGTTATCACCACAGGTTTCACCCAGTCCTCTCAGCGAGGCGATGACTGGCACAGGTCAGGGTCAGTACACGGCGGTTTCTCTCTGCCCACGCCTTCCTTCTTGCTCATTTCCAATGCTCCAGCGTTGGCTGACCCGCAGGCTGCGTTCCCTTTGGGGATGTGCCTTCTGCAGTGTGGGTCCTTCATGGATGCAGTCCCTTTGTGGGTGTACCTGCTCTGGTGTGGGTCCTCCACGGCCCACAGTCCCTTTGGTGAGAGTGCTTCTACCGCCGTGGAGCATCTCCTACCGCTCTGACCTTGGTGTTCCCTTGCTGTTTCTCACCCTTTTTGTTCACTCCTCCTCTCTCAGTCTGACATTTTCTGCCCTTTCTTAAATATATTTTCACAGAGGCACCACAAACACCCGTAATTGGCTCAGCTTTGATGCATGATGGGTCTGTTACTGATGCCACTGGAAGCATCTGTGTCTGGCACAGGGCAGCCCCAGACCTCCCTCCTGGCCACCCCTGCAGCCTCTTCCACTACCAAAACCTTACCACCAACACCCACTACTCCTCCCCACAAATATCTTGAGCCGCTCTTTACAAATATTGTTTTGTCCTGTGCTGTGTGGATAATGAGTTAATTTGTTCCTAATTCAGGAAATGAAGCTCTTAATGAGATTTGTGCTAGAAATTTCTGCTTCCACAAAGAGGCAGTTATCTATTTCTTCCAAAAAAAATTTTCTAAATTATAGGCAGTGAATAAATGCAAGAAAAAGAAGACACAGTGAAAACGTTAATAGTAGACGAAAGTGTTTTATACTGTCTCTCTCACTGGCTTTCTGGGATGCGCTGGGATGCACTGCAAGGAAAGGAACAAGAACCAGCTAAATATTAACTCCTGAAGGGCTCTGACTACATCCATAAAGCCATCAACCTGCTGAGCTTGTGTAGCCTTTTATTACAAGACTAGTGCTTGTTGCACAATGTATATTTGCTCGACAATTTTCAGTCATAAATTATTGTTATTTGTGTTGTGATAGTGACTAAGAGTCTGCCAAGGGCCAAGACAGCATGCTGCGTAGTAAAAGAAGAGGAGCACATTCCCCATCCCCAAAGTCACCAATCTAAGTCAAGAGAAGTCAAGAGCTGGGTGCAGTTCAATGGGCAGTTCTGTCACTGGAAATTTTAATTGAAATCAGGATCCTCCTCTATATCTGCTTGGTCCTCACCCCATAGATGATGGGGTTGAGCAAGGCAGGCGCCAGGATGTAGATGTTCCCCATGATGATATGAACCAGTGGAGCCAGGTCCTTCCCAAACCTGTGCACCACGGACAGCCCAATCAGGGGCACGTAGAAGGCCAGGACCACGCAGACGTGGGCAATACAGGTGCTGAACACCTGGAGCCTCTCCTTCCATGATGCCAGCTGCATCTATGTGTTCATAGTATAGTTTGTCAATTTGGACGTCGCCTATCCCTGTGCTCTCAGCTAGGGCACAAAGTATGTTATGGCAACAACAGGGAAATTTCAAGATGATAAATATATTCACAAAATGCCATCTGGGAATAGTTTCTTCCCTTCCACAGTCCTGACAAAGACCCAGACTGACAAGCAAAGCAGTCAGAGCCTTTCTCAGGGTATTTTGCATCATCTGAGCTGTAGAAAGTGTTGGAGAGACTGCTCTAACCCCCAGAAAACGCTGGGAATTTCTGCTTGGCTTCAGCTTTGCTCACTCTGAGCTGAGCTACATCATGTCTGAAAGGTAACACAGCCCCCGAGGAATGACCATGCTCATCTGACACTCACAGCTCGTTAAGCTGCAGCAATTCAGCATCTGAACTCAGGCTCCTGGTGTTTGGAGGTGGTTTTGGGTAAGTCTGGGATGAATCCTGACAACCACAAAAAGCGCAGTGCTGCAGATGGCAGAGGGAACCTCCGATAAAACCAGACTGCAGGAGCACAGAGAGGTCACGCGTCGATGATGGAGGGGGTCCTGGAGACCAAAACCCAACAGCTTCCCAAGGTACCCACAGACCTGACCTCCCCACCGCAGAACAGTGTCCTGGCCAGTCTTGGTGCTGCCGACACGGGACAAGCCACAGGCTGCCCTGCTTTATAGGACACCCTCATCTGTCCCCCGGGGCACATCACCATGCCAGAAGAACTCAACCGCTCCACCTGATTTTGTCTGTGCTTGCAGCTCAGCACCGTGAAATGGTTCTTGGTCTTGTCCCCACCGTACCAAAATATTCACCTCCTGGACAAGCTCCTTGAGTCCCAGGAGAGAAAAGAAGCTGAGCTGCCCGGCTCGAAAGGTCGTGATCAGTGGCACAAGGTCTGGCTGGAAGCCAGTCACTGGTGTGACTAGTGAGTCAGTACTGGGGCCAGTACTGTTTAACCACCTCATTAGTGACCCAGACGATGTGGCAGCGTGCACCCTCGGCAAGACTGTGAATGATATAAAACTGGGGGGGGGGGGCTGGTCATGCACCTTAATTCTCCTCCAGCACCCTGCTATTTACTTTTCAGGAGGAGGTTGGTCTGCTTTAGGCAGTCTTCAGCAGTCCCTCTTCCAAGACACTCCCAATCTCCTTTTGAACTCACGTAAATAATTTGGATCCACAGCATCATTCAGCAAGGAGTTCCTTTGATCCTCTGATCCGCAGCCGGGACACGGACACGATCAGACCGCGCCATGATCTTGTCCTTCCTCACCACCATCCCGAGAGTGTCACAGCTTTCTGCGAGGATGTTGACCGAAGGGTAAGGAAACACACACAGCCCCGGTCTGTACCCCAGCAAGGGTGGGGAACGGGCAGCGGGAGGCTCCCCACAGCCGTGGCCAAGGGCCCCTCCGCACCACCCACCGCCTCTGTGCCCCACCACCCACCGCCTCTGTGTGAAACTCATCACAGAATAAAAAAACTCTCAGAATAAAGTTTCTGATTGGTTGTCTATTGGTTGGTTCTTTTGGTTTGTGCTCTTTTGGGGGAACCTTTTGGAGATTTTCCTGTTGTCCTTGTTTCCTCGTATTTAGCCTATCTAGCTATCTAAATGCAATATACACACAGATACATATATACATATATAAAGTGTAGCTATGTATAAATGGGGGAGCTGCACGGAGGCACCTTGGGGGGGTGGAAGGTACTGGAGCTGGGTCTCTTCATTTTCCGGAATGTAAAAGTTTCACAGAGCAGGGCAAAACTAGGGAATTTTCTGAACACATTTTTTTTGCCAATTTTTTTCTTTTTTTAACAGCCAGTGCCCCAAACCTGCCCCCACTCCTCTTGTTGCACTCTGCCACTTTTTTTCAGAGAAGGCAGGAAAACCTGCTTGTACGCAGTCCCGTGGTGCTCACATCCCCTAAAGAGCAAAGAAATGGGCTGTGACTCCCTGAGTGAGGCCCGTGGGGTTTGCCCTGGCTGGGTTAAATACGGCTTCCCAGCCTCTGCCTGCAGCGGGGCACAGCCAGGGCTGCGCCGGTCCCCAGCCCGCGTCCTCTGCCGTGACCTGGGGTAAGTACCGGGTGGGCTGCCTGGAGATGACAGAATAGAGATGCTCTTCCTCTGCAAGGACAATTGGTTTGAGGGCTTGCATCAAAACAGGAATTTACAAAAGTGTCTGGCAGAAACAACAAACCAGCATATTAGAAAAGCGCTAGGAGCAAATTGCTTTACTAAATATCACTTTTGTTCTCATATATACAGAGGGGCTTGATACAAAAAGCCACCCCAAAAATCGACCTTGGTCAATGATAAAAAATGTCCCCCATTCTCTAAAGTGCTACATGAATGGGACGTGTAAGTTTGTTTCTACAATGCCTTTGCTGCCCACGGGAGCAAAGTGGGGTCTTCAGCTCCTCGGCTTTAGGTTCTTTACGACTTCAGTTATGTCTTTGGCTGTCCCAGTTCTCCCTCTCCCACACTGCTCGGTTCAGTTTCAGAGAGGTTTTTTCCTCCATCCCAGGGGCAGTCAGCTCTGACTTCTGTCCCGACGTGACTCTTCCCCTTGATCAGGGAAGCGGGTGCTCGACGGCTCCGGAGGAGCTGCACCACGGGCTGCTGGAGGAGAGCGGAGCTGTTTGCAGGGCTGACCCTTTGGCCATGTGAAATCTTGATTATTTATTTTTTTTTCCTGATAGCAGATGAGGTCTCAGAGTGTGCATGCACACTCTGGGAAAAATTTGAATCAGTTTGTGCTCCTCAGTTATGCAAAACATACTCATCTCCAGCTGAAGAGACACGCATGTTTTCCCTGATCAGCCGTGGCAAGAGCTGGGGATGTGCTGCTGTGACCGCCAGCTGTTGAGCTGGTGCTTTTAAGGTGCACTAAATCTAACTGCATTTGCAGAGAAGCCTGTTTGGAATATTTCTCTGGAAATCTCCCCCGCCTGCCCCAGCCTCCCGTTGCTGAGCATCGCGGCTGATGGCTCGGGCTCTCGGGACAGTGAAGCTGCCCAGGAAAGCAGGCGGCTTCCAGAGTGCTTAAATGGAGACCTGGTGTTTGCTGTTGGGTTTTCTAATGGCCTCAGGCAGACGAAACACCACTTCAGGTTCTCGGTCTTATTTGAGCCTCTAAATTTCTTCCTTTCCATTTAACCTTTTTGGCAGCTGTAAAGCACAAATCCATTTTCCTTCCATCAGGGTTAGCGCGGTTAATTGACTTGCAGGTTCAGCTGATAAAGCTCCCTAAAACATCATACATTTTGCCATACTTAAACACAAAGGGAAGAAATCAATAGAGAGTCACATATAATGGGGCTACTTCTCATCTCAGAGTGAGATGTTATCTCTTGTGGTCTGACCACATTCGGTTCAGC
>NW_009593283.1:14249-22426 GCF_000690535.1 Cariama cristata
ACCTTTCTCTGCCTTCGCCTCTCTCCCTCTCCGTCCCCCCCTTCCCTCTCCTGTCGGGGTGCTTCAGCCTTGCAGGGACCAGCACGGCCAAGGCAGCTCCTTCTACCTCTGCAGGGAGGAGCCAGCTCCATTCCCAGGGCTGAGCTCCAGGTCTCCATCCCACCTCATCTCCTTCCCCAGGCAGAAGCACCCTGGCCCCAGGCTGTCATCCTGCCTGTGCCACCGAGAAGCTTTCAGGCATCCCGCAGAGGGCTGAGCACCAAATCTCCTGAAACCCTGGCTATTTAAAGGTTGAGGACTACAACTAGCAGGGACACATTAAATGCCACACTGCTCTTTTTTTGTTATCTGCTGCTGTGCACAGCCCAGACAATGATCCTGGGACTGGTCCGCTGTGGCTTTTCTTTGGTTGATGTGATGGTTATGCATGAGAGCAGCTGCACAGGGTTTTTTTGGCTCTTGGGAGCCTGCCCTCCCAGTGCCGTTGCAGGTGGGCTGCATGGGGTGTCTCATAGCAGGGCTTTTATTCCAAGACACTATTATTTCCAGACCCTTGGACCACCAGCGCGTGAGATGTCATCTTCCAACAGGACTGGGTCCAGTGCCCTGACCTTCATCCTTACCGGCAACCAATGAGCAGCTACTGGATGGCATTGCCTCTCTGCTGCCTGTACCTCCTCATGCTCCTGGGGAACTGCACCTTACTCTGGATGATAAAGACAGACCGCAGCCTCCATACACCGATGTACTATTTCCTCTCCATGCTCTCTGTGGCAGACCTGGGCTTGTCTCTCTCCACCCTGCCCACCATGCTGGCCATTTTCTGGTTTGAGTCCACCTCCTTCCGTTTTGAGGCATGCATTGTCCAGATGTACTTCATCCACTCCTTCTCTGCCATCGAGTCTGGGGTCCTGGTGGCCATGGCTTTTGACCGCTTTGTTGCTATTTGCTACCCTTTGCGCTATGCCTCTGTCCTGACGAGCTCCCTGATAATGAAGGCAGGGGGACTGATCTTCATGCGGGGCATCTGTGTGGTGCTACCCGTTGCTGTGCTTATTAGGAAGATGTCTTTTTGCAGGTCCCATGTCCTGTCTCACTCCTTCTGCCTGCACCAGGACATGCTGAGGCTGGTTTGTGGGGATGTGAAGGTTAACAGCTTGTACGGGCTAACCGCGGTGATACTCACCAAGGGACTGGACTCCCTGACCATCCTCCTGTCTTACATGTTGATCATCAGGGCCATCTTGAGCATTGTCTCCCAGGAAGCACGAGGCAAAGCCTTTAGCACGTGCATCTCCCACCTCTGTGCCGTCCTGATCTTCTACATCCCACTCATTGGCTTGTCCATCATCCACAGGTTTGGGAAGCACCTGCCCCCCCTCACTCACACACTCCTGGCTGATGCCTACCTCCTGGTGCCACCTGTCCTGAACCCACTCGTGTACAGCTGGAAAACCAAGCAGATCCGCAGGCGGATCCTCATCCTGCTCTGCCGGAGGGGGACCCAGCAGTGGCTCTAGTCCCAAACTGGCAATGCCCCAAAGCCGGTCTCCTCCTTCCTTTCCTCTCCAGACTGGTTGCTCATGGGCGATATCATCTCCTGGAGAAAATCATTCATGCTCCTTCACTTCCCAGGAGATATCTGGCACCTCTTCTGCAACACAGCTCTTTTCCTCTCCGTGGAGGGATGGATTATGGCAATTCACATTATTCCACCTCCCATTTTGGGATGCCCCACTTCTCAGAAATTCTGCAAGAGGGCAGAGCTGGTGTGGCTGTGTGATTAAGCTGTCCTCCCTGCAGGTGGGGAGTGAGAAGACTGCTGAGAGCAGGCTTTTGTCAAGGAATTCACTGCTAAAGGCAGTTTTGGTCTCTGAAGAAATACCAATAGTGTTGCCAGACTTATGCTTTTAATTACAATATCCCTATATTGGTCCATTATATGAAACTGTCAGTTCCCAGAGTTATGTGAACAATACGAGACTCCTCAGCTTTCATTATACAAGTAATATGATTCACATCTTTACAGTTATGGAGACAGGAACTAATGGCCTATGGACTGTAACCTAAGGACACAAACCCAGAAAACTGAGTCCAGTCTCGTTGCAGGGTCTGCAAGAGAAGTGTGTGGTTTTTACTGTCTCATGATATCATCTACTCTGACTATAATTTTTACAGAACATCACAAAAATCTCTCCCCACCTCCCAGGTTATGACGGTAGGTTGGTTTGGCATGGAGGTATAGGGTGCAATGGGCATGCAAGGCAATCCAAGCTCATCCTGCGGCACGTGGTGCTGTTTGTACATTGCCACGTTTCCTTAGGAACGCACGTGATGTGTGAGTGACATGCTTCATACCAGGGCTGGCTGATCTGCTCCTTTCAGAGCATCAGGCTGTGCTTAGAGGACCCTCCACCCCGTCTCAAGGCAACCTACCCCCTGATTAACCACCCTTGTCGTTGCGTAAAATAATCCTCCCTGCAAGCCAAGTCCCTGTGACTTTGTCATGTCTGCAGGGTCATACCAAACTGCTTGCTCCTTTCTGCCCCCGAATCAGTGCCTTCAGTCTTCCTCGTGGGCTGGTCTCCTCCTCTGGGCTATCTCAGCCCAGCCTTTGCCTCGTCGCAGTAGCTGAGCAGTCAAGAAGGAGGGAGCAGGGTGGAAAGGAGAAGAAAAAGAAACCATGACCTTGCAGGTGAGGGGGCAGCAGCCCCCATCTCATGGGAGAGAGCGTGCTGCGGTGATACGGCGAGCAGCACTCATGCTGGGGAGGGATGGAGGCAGAGGAAAGCACTAATCTCATTGCTGGCACTCGGCAGGGTCGATGTCCAGCCTTGCAAAGAGCTACAAGGTCGAGACTGGAGCTTGGGACAGCCTGAGCATCTGTCAGCAGGTTCCAGCAAAGCGGGAGATGGTGTGCGCTGCAGGGATGTGATGGAGAGCTTTCATAGGGAGAAAAAAAATTGATGTTTCTCTTTAGCTTTTTATTTGTTTCCCACTCACCCCGTACCGCTCCAAAAGCTGCTTTGGTAAATATACTGAGAGCTTCTCGCAGTTGTCCTAGGTGCCGCTATGGTGAATCCGAATGGCAAGGATCAGTGCCATGAAAGGGACTTAGGCGCTTTATTTTGGCAAGCATGAGAGAGTTATGGGAAAATTGTACCTGGATTTTTCTTTTCGTTAGGTCTCTTCCAGAGTCTCTTGGGTACTGTCACTGGGAGGTGCCAAGCAGTAAAACCAGCAAGAACACGTCAGTGCTGCTGTGCATGCTGCAAAGAGTCAATCAGGCAGATGCTGGGAAGGGACTGGTGTCTGCAGGAGGAAAGAGATTCTCCGTGCAAAAATAAAGGTGGATGCATGGCAAATGTGAGCGTTTAACATGTAGACTCTGGGCCTCATGGCTGGGAAGCTGCCAGAAGTCTGTCCTGTATTTTTCCAAGGGTCCGTGAAGTAGACGTCTGAAGACAGGGAATCTGTGTGTGTCCATGTAGTGCCTGCTGAAACTGTTGAGCAGCGTCTGTCTGCCGACAAGAGGTGAGAAACTGGGGACCAACGCACGAAGACCTGAGCGCTCAGCAGTGTTGTGCTGTGCAATAACCACAGGCATGTGGTTGTGTGAGCGCACGAAGAGCCAGTTTATCTCATGCTGGAATGTTTAGCTAAATCCAGTGAGTCAGACTGGGCAGGCTGTGGGGAAGAGCAAATGTTGCTGTAATCAGCTCGTGGACAGTAGAAAGCAGCTCCCCGAGGCACAGAGCAGTTCCCTTGGAGGTCAATGCAGTTGATGCGTGTCAGCTGCTGACAGATCTGGTGGCTGTTTTGAACTAATTGCCTCACAGGCAAAATCCACGACTGGGTTAAACTACGAGCACTTGGCTCTTTTCAGCCCAGCAGTGCCGATTGACACCGCGGCTCAGAGTCACCCAGCCCCAAAGAGCCCGTGCATCTCCTTCCAGGGACAGACGTGATAAGACAATTTGTCCATCCAGTGCTAACAGGGCTTCCCAGCCCTCCTGGACGTGGTCCTCCACTCAAGAATAGAGCACAGCTAATGCATTGCAGCCCTGAAATGTCTGTATGATGCTGAATAATAAAATCTGTAGTCACGTGAGTTTGTATTTATCCTAAAGGCACCTCAGCCACTTTACAGAGTAACGTGGCCAGGTACCTCCCTGCCTGTTGATTTGAGGTTTGCAGTATAAAATGTGCTACCTTGAGGCTTGCACGCATTTGCCATACCTGCAGCTCCCCCTAAACCCAGCTATTCTCCAGCTGTCTCTGACTCACAGCGATTTGCCGGCCTCATTTAATAATTGACAGGACCACGCATCTTCTTAACGTTTGCTGTTTGCTTTTATATGTTTGACTTTCCATCGGCGGCGCCAAAAGCAATAATGTACATACCAATTTTTCTACAAGTGCTTTCCACCTGTCGATCCCTTTCTCTTATCTGCTTTTGCTCAGCCCTGTACCTACATACTACATTTGCCATCACAAAATTCCCTTTTGCCAGCACACAGTGTAAGTTGTCAACTTCTACTTCACACCAGCACCTTCACAGCCTGGTAAGTGCAGTAGCTCTGATGATGCTACAGGGGATGTGAAAATAAACGATGTCCAGACACTGCCTCACTTGCTTCTTATTTTGGTCAACATTTGTGTTTTGTACCAATCTCACATTTTAGTCGTGCATGCAACTTTCCTTCCGAAACAGCTAACCATGCACGGCCCTTGGAATGGATTCAGCTGGTTTTGGGTTAACAGATTTCACAGGGTTTTTCTTCCGAGAAAGAGGGAACGCTCTCTGCAGCAGCACAGCTTTCTGACCGGTAAAACTTCATCTGCTCTGCAAGACATAAAAGCCAGGTCCTAATTATGAGGTTAAAGGAGTCTATAGACAAGCTCTGAAACTGGGTCAGATCTAGGATACTCTGATGCATACCACTGAGATATTTTTTTATTTTTATTATTTTTTGGTAACAACCATCCAACTCCTCTGCTTATGCATCTTATGATTTCACCATTATGAGGTCCTGTTAAGTTCCAGGAAACTTTGTAGTAAATCAACATGAATGGGGCGATCCTGAGAAGGGTTATGTGTTGATTGGGAAAGTTTGTTTTATCTTTGGAATGAGACATGGACTAATGTTCTGACCTAGTTTAAGACCACAAAATCCTCTGTTTACGCCTTCATATCCGTATGTTTGCACATCGCTGGACAGAGCAGCTTTTAGCTCCATGTAAACAGATTTCATACGTTAATCTCAACCTTGAGAATGAAGTGGATGTTTTAAGTAAAAGTGGGACACCATAAAAGGGCATATAGCTTTTCAAAGTGCTGAGGAAAAAACCTCCAAAAATCCAGCTTCTCGCTTTCCCTAGATTCAGCTCTGTATTCAGTGTCCCAAATTTGGGACTAAATGTGGGCCTGAGGTCCAAGCTCCCGTGAGAGTTAGAGGTGGTGAGGCAATGCAGTCTGTGGAGCACATCTGCTATAAGGTGAGCTGATATGCTCTGTAGGTTCAACCAAGGAACCTTCAAACTAAATCCTAACCCTGAGACTACATCCTAAGTAACAAATGCTTCATCTTAAATTTAACCCAATGGGTGTGACCCATTGGAGGTGTTTATGGCTCTGTAGGTCATGCATGAATAAACCCCCAGCTTTTGCCCCACAAGTGTCCTTCAAGAACCTCAAGATGGGTTATGCTGGATGGGTTTCAGGGTTTGCAGAATAATCCTAATCTCCAGCTGTGGGAGAAAATGAGGCATCGTGGCTGCTGAGGCTGACCTCGTTGGATCACGCAGGGACCTGGTCAGCCCATGCCTGGGAGCTGCTGCCCGCTATCACCTGGGGATGGCTCTCTCATCTCCTCCTCCTCCTCCTCCTCCTCCTCTTCCTATTCTTCTTCGCAACTTGGCTCAGCGTGGCGAGTCTTGTGGCTCTCGGCCCTACCATTGTGTCTCTTCTTGCAGAGAGGGGGAGTTTATCCAGCCTCATTGAGAAACCTGTTAACCCACTTCAGTATGAGGGATGGACCAGATGACCTCTTCAAGTCCCTTTTGACCACATTGTCTATAATTTTGAGGATTATCACAGAATGGACTGCATAAAACTGTAGCATCACAGCTTTGATAGTCCTCAGGGCACTTAGTTAGGTGTTCATTTCTGCTCCTAATACAGGGTACTGCATTACAGACTCTGGGCTATGGTGTCCAGAAAGTATTGCCCAGCAACAGCAGCATCTTTAATCATCAGCCATCCATCCTGATGGGCAGCAGAGACATTTCTGCCCAGCCTTTGTGCTCGAATCTCCTTATACTTGCTAGAAGATGTATTGTAAAGGTGAATACAAGCTTCCATTCACCCAGATATATTTTGTGTTTTGTGCAAGTCCCCACAGATCCAGTTCTACCTTTTTTGATACTACCAGCCATGCCGAGCCTGATTTGGTCTAATTCCATGGAAATTACCTTCAGTGCCTGCACTCCCCACACCTTCTTCCTCAATGAGGTTAGGCTGGTTGTGTGTCCCTATTGCAGTGCTCTTCAGTGAATTCATCAGGCTCATGACCTCTGAGAAATACCTCATTCCTCTGAACCTTGGTAATGGAGAAAGTACGAGTGGTGACTTTACCCAGAGATACCTGCATTGTCCTCTCAGGACCTGACTTTGTTAAATATTCTTTGAAAACCTGAGGACAGAGAAGATGGCCTCTCTGGGCATAAAGACCAACAACCTGTGGGACTGAGTATGACTGGCCCTGCAGTCCTTGTGGTGTCTCATCTTCTGACCCCTGTGATGATGCTGGACATCACAGGACAAGTGCCTCAGGGCCCTGAAACCGGCACATCGCCCATCAGTGTTCCCTGATTCCCCCCTTCCCCATCTCCTGCAGGGGCTTGTGCTTGTGCACAGGCTGGGGAACCAGGTCTGTGTCCCCAGGCAGCTCTGCAGGAGATATGTAAACCAGTCTGTCCAAAAAGCAGAATTTTGGTCACAAAATCGCTTCTGAAGGGGACATTATTCTCAAAGGAACTGGAAGATTTATGAGCACGAATTTTAATGGAAATTTTCCCTGCAATCCTTCGAATTGCATCTGTGCTTACACTGCTGTTTCCCCCTTGGCTGTTTGCTGTGCTTCCACCCCACCTCTTCGAGAAACCATTTTAGATATACAACCGGTCTGTGAAACAAGCAAACAAACAATTGTATATACATGCGCAGCAACAAGGTTCTGACTTCACTCAATGTCAGAGTTACTCATAAGGCAATTATCAAATCCCCTAGATCCTTCCCCCAGTCCCTTTTGAAAACAGAGTCACCTAATAACATTTTCTCAATTTCCAGATTGAATTTCAATCAGTTCGATGATGTCACAGTGATTTATTTTGAAGAAGTCATTGCAGAATAGCAATGTAATGTTGTTACTGTCTTTCTTCACAGCTCCGCTCATTTCCTCAGCACTGTTTCGGAGATGCCCCTTGCAGTGTCTTCTTAAAATCATATTGTTACGGCAGGCTGATAAAGGTGAATGGACACATCTGGCCTTAACAGAATGAAACTACTTCAACCTACACAATAAACACCACATTGATAAGATAAAAACCCAAAGTCTTTTCAACCTTCTCAAAGTGAAATTCTGGAATTTCAGTCTCTTTAAACCTTGCAAAATGGGATGAAGACAAATGTGAATTTCCTGTGGCAGATGTGCACCCCGATCTGGCCACCTTGATCCAGATGGGGCCAGGCAATCTGAAAACCCTTTGGATTAATTAATTGACACCATTCTTCTTTTTCCTTCTAAGAAGGAAATCCTCCTGCCCCCAGCAAGCACCTGGATCCATTTGACTGTGGTTTAGGCACTTGGGGATGCACCTAAAACCAAAGTATGCTTTTCACACACAATTTTTTTTGTTGTTTTTGGCAAAACAGTGGTGTCTGTACAGCTAATGCCGTGCCCTCTCCTTCTACTGGCCGTTCCTAGTGGAGCTGTGCTGCAAATGGCAAACACGAGGAGGTAGAAACTACACTTGTAAGGAAGTCCCTAAGGAACGATGCTTGCCCAAGAGTTGCGGCACGTGCTGCTGAGTTTGGCGATCAGGCATCATTCTCATTGAGATCACACACCAGCGGCGGGCTTCACAGCTTTGCCTCGGCATTTCTTCCCCACGCA
>NW_009593283.1:22457-29556 GCF_000690535.1 Cariama cristata
GCATTCCTTCCCCATGACGGTAAATTTATGGCATCCCAGCTGTTATTTACAGCCTTCAGATGATGTTACCCTGCTAGTGGAGGTTTGGGACATGCTGTACATGATGCTCCTTTGGGTTTGTATTTTAGCAAATGATATGCAGGTCACGTTGACCTGTGTTCACCCCTCAGTTGCCTCTGAATCACCTCTATCTACCAGCTTTGCTTAATATGGGAAAATGAAATACAGGGCTTTGCAATGTTTGCAGATTTCTCTGGGATTGTTTGATTTTCCACCCCGCACACTAAAAGCTGCTGCCTTTGCAACAGGACTCCCTGTCCTTTCTGCATTTTCTGAATCCCCCCATTGTATTATTTACCTGATGTACCAAGTCAGGCATTAAATAAGTCAATGTTTGCCGGTACAAGAGCTCATTCACTTCTACAGGACGGAGCGCTGGTGACCGAGGATCTCCTGTGTGTCACTCACGGCAGCACAGGAAATTGGTTGACACCACATTACTTTACCCAGGGCTTTTGTGATGATTTCAATTAAAGACGCTATTTTTCTGCTGAAATAGTCTGGGTGGCTTAGCCGTTGAACAGG
Source organism: Cariama cristata (assembly GCF_000690535.1). Lineage (NCBI taxonomy): Eukaryota > Metazoa > Chordata > Aves > Cariamiformes > Cariamidae > Cariama > Cariama cristata. Next base: position 23,043 of record NW_009593283.1, read on the forward strand.
CTGCAGTTGTACAGGCTTAAAAGTGCTCCGTACATGTTTAACTGCTCTGCTCCCTGCAGAAGACCATGATGGAGCGGTCCCTTGATCCTGCCTCTATAATTTCTTCTAAGCTTTGTGTTGAGGTCATCCTGTTGTTCACAAGGTGGTGAAGTTAAAGTGGACCAGCTTTAGGATGGATAATAGAGCTGGAGACTGTGGTGCTCTGGCAGAAGACTGATTTCTATTAACAACCACCGAATGAGGGTTTCCACTTGAAAAAACGTACGAGCAGCAAGGTGATGAACACTAAACACAGAAACGCAGCTGTATAACAGCAGCTGGGAGAGTTTGGGAGGGTTTTAGCCACAGCTACTGCATGGTGCTTTCCTGGCAGGGCACTCCGCACAGGACCAGAGCCAGGGAGGGTTTCTGCAGTTTTGGAAGTTGTCCAGAAGCCCTGCACAGAAATGCATGAACGGAGTAACATCTGGGCTCACCATCTCTTGATCCTGCCTTTCGCAGTTCAGACTACAAAAAGTCCTGCAGCCAGCTTAGATACCTCACACACAGGGTGCAGGAGACCCACTGTTGACACCAGGCACAGCAGCAAGGGCATGGGAGGGACCTCCTGTCCCCTTTCAAAGCTATTTCAACTTCCCAGGGTTGAAGTGGTGACATTCGCAGAGGCGTCTGCAGCAAACCCTGTTTCCAGGTCCAGACTCTGATCCGGGGGACTGGTCTACCCTCCTCTCGCCTGTGCACAGGCGCAGCTGCCCCTGACCCGAGTCCTGCCCCGTGTAAGTCCCTCAGGCACTCACTGCAACCCCAAAACTGGAGCCTGACTGAAGCCTCCCTTCTCTCCAGCCCCCCTTCCCCAGGACTTAGGGACATGTTATAGTGGTGGACTTGGTAGCGTTAGGTTAACGGTTGGACTCAATGATCTTAAGGATCTTTTCCAACCTAAATGATTCAGTGATTCTATGCTTCTGTGACTCCCTACCGCAATCAAGGCCTGGCCCCATGGCATGCTTCTCCACCTTCTACCCACACCTTTCAGGCCAGGATTGTAATCCCAACCCCACCGGTTCCACCATCTTCAACCACAGCCCTCAACGCACACAGACAGAGCCGGGACCAGCAAGGACTGCCAGCTGCAAGGAGCTGCTGGATCTTAGGTGCCTAACCATCACATCTCCCATGGGTGGCTAGCTGGTGCTACGAGCTCACCCCTGGAGCTCAGCAGGAGAGGGGTTCCCCCTGACACTAAGGCCCAAGGGAGATCCCAAAGCAGGAGAGCTGCCCGGCTCCAGGGTTACGTGGTCCTTTGGGCAATCTGGCATTAGAACAGCTGGTCCATGTCCTGCCAAACTCTTTTCCTCAGTGCTATTTTTGAGCCTCAGCAGATGGCTGACTTGGAAAAATGTTGCGTCACTGCTGGTGATGTCAGAGCTGCTGGTGCCAACGCGGTCATATGCTCCGTTGGTAGCAAGTGGGAAGGACAGCCTGCCAAGGAGAAGACATCCCTTCTGGGCTGTAATCTCTCCTTCCAGGCAACTGGGATATTTTTGTCCGGCTCAACACAGCCACTGCAGCCAAAGAAAACTGTGTATGATCAAACAGCCTTTGCATTTTTGAAACTTTTTGAAGCAGAGAAGGATGGGGGCCATGCCTGCCTTCCTCCCCAGCCCTGGATGTGCAAAGTCTGGAGCAACCCTGAGGAACGCTGCTGGGCTGGTGGGAGGTGAAACCTCCACAGCAGCAGCCTTTGAGTCTCACCTTTCAGTTCAAACCTGTGTGTGGACACACAGACAGTGGAATCCCTCACTGGGAGAAAAGAAGTAAGCCAGAATTGGTGCCAGTGTGGTGACTTTGGGTAGCAATGGTGCTCCTGTTCTTCTGGATCTTCCTAAGCCCTTTCCTATTCTTTATTTGCACATCTTCAATGAGCATTACCTTCCTAAAAGTTATGAGCATGCTTGTTTTGAATGGGGTCTTGTAAAGGCTTTTACATGGGCGGACCAAGCCCCCCCACCTTTTCCTTCCTTCCTTGTTATCCCTTCTCACACTCCTATCAGTACTCGCACACTGAACTCTGGCCGGTACAGTAAATATGATTAGGACTGGCTTAGGCTCAAATTATAAACATTTCCAGCAAACAGACTGATGTGTGCCAAGTGGTGGCTGTGTTCCCCCTTAGCTGTGGATCTGGGAAAGCCGGGTTTTTTTATAAGATGGGAAAATAGATGAACAGATCCTCACATCCTTCCCTATATACATGCAATACCTATGCTTCTGGGAAAAGGGATTAAGCAGAAAACCAGTAAGAATTACTTGGTGGGAGCACAGTATAGAAACGTCACTGCAGGAAGCTCGGTGCATGTGGGTGAGCCTTGAGACAGAAATCAGAGGGAATCATAAGATTTCGAGCATATCTAGTACAAGAAATTATCTTACACTACACAACGGGTATGGAGGTGATTCAAGCAAGATCAGTGTTGGGTATTTTATAGTGGCCACCAGAAGCCTGAGCCCTTTTTCTCATTCAGACGTAGGTCTGATGGATAGCCCTGGGCAGACGTTTTCATCCCCAAGCCATTCCTTGTCCCAGCAGACCCTATGCAACCCCTCTCTCTGTGCCATGCACACAACCGGGCTGCTCGGCATGACCGTCTTGAGAGGACCCTCAAGCACCACATTCGTCCTAGAAATAGGTTATCATTTCAGCACGCGCAAGATAGGTAACGAGGGGAAATTTTCTCTCTGCCAGTTCCTAGGGGTGATGCTGCAGTGTGCAAACCAGGTCATTGCTTCCAGCTGCGCAGACACAGGTTTGCTTGACACAGTTTGTCTGCAGCCTCTCAGCACAGGAGGCTGAACGAACAATGCTGGAAACTGCCCGATATGTAGGGTAAAATGGTGGCAGAGAGTCTCAAGGGAAATGTGACAAGGAAAGATGAGTGTGTGCATGCAGCTGGGCTGAGTAAGGCAGGTAAAGAGATACCGTATCATTTCCACAGATGGATGAGTCCAAAAAGATTCAAGGTTACACCTTTTCTGGAGAGCTGTGGAAAAACAGGTCTGGAAGGGACCTGGAGAGGGTCTCTCACCTGTGCCTTTGCCCTGAGACAGGATCAGTTCAGCTGAAACCATTACTGAGAGACACTCAGGAAAACCACCTGTGGTGGTGCCTCCGTGACCATGCCAACCTGCTCCCCGCCATCCCTGTCCGCCCCTTGCCGGACCCCAGGCTCCCTTCCTGCCAGTTCAGCCGTGACACTTGGTCTTAGCCCCGCACTCTGGTTGCTCCCATCTCGGCAGCATCTCTTTGCTTGGCTGCAGGACACTTTCCTCACCCCCTGTTGCCTCCCAGGTCATCTCCTGCTTTCACTCTGCACCCTGCCATCTCAGCCGCTTTAATCCCATCACACTGCGTATGAGTTTTGTGCTTGTCACGGCCAGCTGTGACGCAGCTTTCACTTTCCAATGTAAAGACATTGTTCTCTGGCTAATGCTTTTTTGCTCTGAAGACTGTAAGAAATATTCTACTAGATCAAACTAAAGGTCCCTCTATCCTGCCATCCTGCCTTGAAGAGTGGCTATTAATGGCCATTTAGGAAGGTAATTTACAGTTTATCCTTCCCTTGGCACATGTCCAGTCTAGCACGTCAATTTAGACATATCTAGCATGTCAATATAGACACATCGAGCAATCAATTTAGAGGCTTCCTGAACAGGAGGCAGCACCTTGGCCATCACGTTTAATAGAAATCAATGAATCTCTCACCTATGGATTTGTCTAATACTTTTTTGAACTTGTGTATACTTTGGGCTCACACAACATCCAGTGGTGATGGATCTCATAATTTTATTGTAAGCTCTTTTAAAAAGTACTTTTTAATTTGTTTTAAATCTTCTGCCTGATATTTTTAGGGTATGTTCTCCCCCTCCTAGTTCACATAGTGTGAGAAAAGATGAATAATCATTCCATACATATCCTCTCCTCTCCATTCATTGTCTTATAGGCCTTTCCTGTGTTGCTTTATTGTCTCTTCTTAAGGCTGATAAACTACTTCTACAGGAGCTCCCCTGAAGTGGTTAGGCTGTTGGACTAAATGACCATTGTAGGTCCTTTCCAGCTGAATTTTCTATTCTATTCTATGCTATTCTATGCTATGCTATGCTATTCTATTCTGTTCTATGCTACGCTATGCTATTCTGTTCTATGCTACGCTATGCTATTCTGTTCTGTTCTATTCTATTTATTCTATTCCATGCCTCTGAGCAGGCTTGCTCCAGGATGTTTGCTAGCTTCAATAGTTCTTCCTGTGGTTTTTTTCGTATCTGGCACATCTAGAGAGAGCAAACCTCTGCCAGGACCATTTGGATGCGTGTCGTGAAGGCTCAGTGTATTCAGCCATAAGCCTGTCTGAGCATTAACAACCAGGTAGGAGCAGGCAGCTGTCTTACTTAAAATTAATGTGTGTAAATTAATTGTTCTTTGGCACTGGGGCCACCCAGCACCAGGCTGTCCAGGATCATGCCAACAAACCCTTTAGTCTCTACAATGAGGCAGCCTCTGAGATCAGGCAGACTCCTGAATCCCTGTCTGGGAGCTGCTGGAGCACCAGTTGGCTCAGGTGAGCAGCATGCTGGGGACCGTCACAATGATTTACTGGTGTCCGTTGTGGGCAATACCCCAGCACAGTCTGGTTTACGACTACAGAAGTATCTCTTAGGTCCACTGGCTGTATTTACTATAGACATCTCATAAGAGAATGAGCAAACCCATTAGCTGTCCTGTGCCTTGGTTTGGCAGCCACAGAAAAAGGGCTTAACAGCAATTTCCATCTCACAGATAAGGTTGCAAAGATGAACCTATTACCACAAGACATCTAGATACAATGGGCTTCTGGGCCATCTGAGAGGAAATCTGCTAATGTGTCTGTGTTTGGCTTTGTAATATTTAGCTTGTTTTTATTGTACAATATATTATTATTTTAATTAAACATTTTGTGTCTCACTGGTCACAGGGGGATAGCTAGAACTTCACCTCTGTTATTCCCTCACAGAGATGCTGTGAGCACTCTTCTTGCAAAATTTATTATTATTTGCATTACAGATCCATTCTCACAATAAAAATTACATGTATTGCCAGCATGCTGCAGCATTGCCAGCCATAAATCACAGGGAGCTATAAACATGTCGCCCAATAAACTATCAGGAGAAAATCATGTCTGCTGGGAGAGCATCATAAATGGAAACGATCATTTGCTTCACACACTATTTTCACTGGTACGCCTCACGCTGTTTACGTACGCGGAGCTTGGGCTCTGCACGTCTCCCAGTTGATTGGACAGGGTCCGTCCTCGGAGCACGTTATAAGTGCTGCTCTGCTGATGCTGGGACGTGGATGTGGGTTCTTCCTCTGCATCACAACGGGGTTGTGCTGCCTGCGCAGGTCGTAAAGCCCCTGGCCCCTTGCCGCCGTGCTCGGTAAGTACCCTAGGCAATTAGCAGCCTCTCCATCATTGCACTCCTCTTTCACTAGCGCGGTGGCTGTGGTTTATGGGGCTGGACACCAACATGGGTGGGGAGGTCCATCTCCGAAGCGCTGCTTGGGAGGTCCACACCACTCAACGCGACCCACTGGGCTGGATGTGCTGGAGGAAGCAGGCGGCTCTAATTTCAGGGAGCTCTGGCACAATGGTACCACCGGGGAAAATCTAGTGATCACGGTGCTGCTTGCTGTTGTGCTGTGAGCTTTGTGCAAGAGTCAGCCTGCTCTTCCACTGTCTGGTGGCCTGGCTCAGCTGGTGGGAATGGCACGTTCCTGTCCTTGCCTGTAAAGTTAATGGAAATTCGGCTCTGTGGGTGCTGCATTCCCAGAGCCCCTTTGCTAATCCTCCTCCCTTTGCTTGGATGCTTGAGTTGGCAGCGATGCAGTTGTGAAAATAACAAAGTCTCCCCTTGGGGAAAAAAGCAGATGTCTTAGCCTCATCATTCCCCAGCCCCAGCTCCCAAGCCCCTGCTCTTGCCTACGCTTAGAAGAACTCTTAAAGCACCAGTTCTTTTCTGAAGTTAATTGGTGAAAATCAAAGTCAGAGACAGGCAAGAAATCAGGATATAACTTTTGAGGGGTGGAGAAGGAGGGACGGCACCATGTCTTCCATGAGGCATCTGCGTTCATGCCTGACCCCTTCCCCCAGGCGGTCTGGAGTAGCTCCTGGGGAGCAGAAATGCCTTGGGCATTGAGTGGGAGGACAGTTTTATCTCTGTTGTAGGATGCCTTTCTAGGCTGGCAGCAAACACTGCCAACATTAATCTTTAAATTGATATCCTCCACTAACTGGAGGTTTGTTTCCTCGTCAGAGCTTGGCTGCAGTGCAAAAGGTGTAATTGCTGTCCTACGATAGTCAAGTGGGAGGTATAACATATGTATGTGTGCTATGTGTTATATATACACATATAAATGTAGATAAACATAAACAAGCATGCATGCTTATTTATGTTATATATTATATGTATTTTATATATT
>NW_009593284.1:0-1104 GCF_000690535.1 Cariama cristata
GCCCCGTCGGCCTTTCGCCGTGCGGGGAAGCCGGTCCTGCTGTGCTCCCCCCCTCACCCCATCCCCAGCCCTCCGGACCCCCAGACCCGACATCTCCCTCATCCAAACTCGGCTTCAAGCTCCGGCTAAGGGAACAATTGCAGGCAAAGCCAGTGGGAGTTCAAAAGGAGCAATATTGAATTAAACGATAGCAATTTCCCTTATTTTCCGCCGCTTAAAGGTGCACGCTGGGAATGTTGAAATATCCTTGTTATCCCCTTCAATACCTAGAGAACATTGTTTTAACGAGCGGGGCTGTAATCAGGCCGCGTTCGTGCCAGGCATCTCTTACCACCAAACGCCGTTCTCCAAAAAGAGCTGTCCGGATCAAAGCCCTTTGAAGGAGAAGAAAAGGCACCTGCTGAATCGGGGGGTTGGGGCAGCTGGGCCAGCCGGGGTAGGTGCCGGGGGAACGCTTCACCCAATTTTCCCGAAACAAAACCAGAGCTCCAATATGGGCAGGGAGAAATTTTTTTGTATTTGGGTTTGGTTGGGGTTTGGGTTTTATTTTTTTTGTGGGTTTTTTTGGTTGGGGATGAGCTGAAACCGAGGATAACATCACACCTCAAGCCAGGATGAGCGGATATAAATAAATTTATTCATTTTCAGGCTCCAGCCCCCTTCCCCTCCGAAGCTCCCAGGTTACGCGGGCGCCTTTGAAGGCGTCTCGCTGTGGTTTGGTCTTTTGGGGAAACTATTAAAATCTCCACCTAGGGTAGGGAAATACTTGCTGGGGAGAGGCAAGAGGAAGATATGAGGTTTTCCAGCCCGGAGCTGGCTCAGGAGAGAAGGATTTATCCCTCGGTGGGTGGTTTGGTTGAGGATGGAGATAAGGATGGGGGTGCCCAGGACCGAGGCTGCGGGCTGGCAGCGACTGCTTCTTCATGGACAGCTCCGGAGCTTCACTTCTGTCCTTCGGCCCGCGACCGCTTGCTTCAAAACGCATCTTTTGTTGGAATTTTCTTTGTCTGGGGGGACGGCGAAGCGATGGCACTGCGCGGCCCAGGCGGCAGCAAAAATGCCCAGCGAACGCAGTGGCTTTCAGAAAAGAGGGCGGGGGGGGGG
>NW_009593284.1:1122-1649 GCF_000690535.1 Cariama cristata
AGGCGTTGATTTAGAATCAATCCCGAATCTCTTCCCTTCTCCCAAATCTACAAGTCACTATAACCTGCTCCGACACCCCAAATTTTGATGTGACCGGGGGCCGCGAGGAGAAATTCGAACAAAACCCCGTATCGGAACATCACACGCTATCATAAACACACGCTTTTCGAGGCGGCGGTTGTTGCGTGGCCGCGGTTTCTAGAGAATACGGACACGCCGTTCGGCTGGAGTCACACGTGTTCGCGCACGTCTCGGTGCAAATACTTAAAAAGCCAAAAATCTCCGTTCAGTCATTTCTTACAGAGCTCAACCGTCTCCCGAATGGAAACTCTCGGAGCTGGCAGGCAAAAAAAAAAAATAATAAAAAAATAAGGGAATTTCCCTTAAAAATCCCAGCAGGGAAGGTGGGAGCTGTTCCACGCCGGGGCCCTGCAAGCTCTCCGCACCCTGCAAAGCCCCGGAGATGCTCGCTGGTGCCCAGCACCCATCGGAGAGCGAAGGCATCGCCCATTTCTTTTCCCCAAGCG
>NW_009593285.1:0-2750 GCF_000690535.1 Cariama cristata
TCCGGCCGCTTCGGCCGCGCTCTTCGCCTCTTGTCCCCTCTGCTCGCGTTTCCCCCGTCTTTAGTGTTGCCCTGTTCTTCTTTATAGCTCCTGGCTGCTGCTCCTTGCTGTTCATCTTCTTGATTCTCCGTGCTTTGTTCGCTTTTCTCTCTCCCTCTGTCCTCCACCTTGTCATCTTTTGTGTTTTCGCTGCTGAAATCATCATCTGGGGAGGAAAAAGCAATCACAGACCAAGTTCCAGCCTCGCTCTCTGCTCCAGAAAAGGCACGCAGGGAATTTTTAGATTTATGGGGTGCAGAGGTAAAAATGACAACTACCTTTAAGAGAGTAAACTGTCGTTTCTTCTCCTTTTTCGTTCAGGTCTTCGATGAAGCTTTTGCTCACGTTGTCTAAAGCCTGAAAGGGATATGGCCTATCAATAAAAGCTCCAGAAATGCAGTTATTACCTGAGTTTTTCCTTTCTTTTGATTTCTGCTATCATTATCTGGTCTTTCCTACCATAAAACTCTCTGCAACAATATCCTTCCTTTCTCCCTGCAGTGGTTACTACCTCTTAGTATCCCTCATCCAGTGCCTCCTGCCCTGAAGATTCCGTCTCTCTCGCACTGTCACTTCTCTTCTGGCAGGAGAACAGGCTCCGCCTGAGCTGTGGACGCCCGTGAGGGATCGCCAAAGAGGTAGGTGTCTGGGCTGGGACCGTTGCCTGGCAAGCCGTGTGCGGTCCCATCACCCACAACCCACGGTCGGGTCAGTGAAGGCTGGCTACCAGAACACGCAGGCTGCTTTACCGTGGGTCACCGGCCATGCCCAAATGTTCTTCCGTGGTCTGACGCGAAGTGGTTTCTCTGGGACATTTTGGAGAGGCCAGAAAAGGGTGAGCTGTGATCAGCAGCTGATAGCAACTGCGCACAGAGAAGGCACCGCTGTACTCTGTGTGTGAAATCCTTGCCCCCATGGAGGTCAAAAGAAAATTTTCCCTTGACCTGAGCAAGGTTTCGGCTTCATCCTTTTATATGTTGGACTGATTGATAACCTCGGGTTAAGTTTTCTGAGCCAGAAGGTTTCCTAACTTTTAATATGTAAACCGCCTCAGAGGCTGCGTTTCCCCCTCTTAACACACCAGCTGCGCGGTGATGCTTTCTGAGTTCACAGGACACCAGGCAAGAGTCACAGCTCACTTACTGATGCTGCCCCAGGCTTCTCTCCTCTTTGCAACAACCCACTTACAATAATGATGGCCTTTTGAGCTGCTTCGTTGTGAGTAAGCTTTGCCTTCTCGAGTGCTTTTTCAAAGGTCACGATTGCAGACTGGTAATCCTTTAATTTTACTGTAAGAGACAAACGAAAACATCTATTTTAACCCAGGATCAAGAGTACAACAACAGTTAATCGAGCAAGTCTCCGATGAGAGGTCTTGATCCGAACAGTTACTTTGGCTGCTAAATGTTTTCAGCGGGATGCTGAACGGACAAGGCTGTCTCCATCCTTAGAGCAAAATTTGAACTAACGCCTTTACCTTGCGCTTGTGCCACTAGAACAGCAGCATGGAGTTGCCACTCAACGTCTCCCTCTTCATCTGCTGACTGCAGGGACTTCTGTCCGTAGTTTTGGGCTGCTTCAGCTTTATTCAGCTCGAGGTAACATCGGCCAATTTCGTGGAACAGCCAGGTCTTCTCCAGGCTGGATTTTGCCATCGGAATCTTCTCTTCCCAGCTTCGAGCAGAGAGTAAGACAGACAGGCGTTTACTGAACCTCACTCGGTGCAGCTATAATTTCAACCACTGATTTCATAAACAAAGGGTTCCAGGTACTGTTGGTATGAACAATTCCACAGCCCCCCTTGCTAGCAGCGTGAATAAACAAACTGAAAAGGCATAATCTATTTAATTCAAAATACAACCTTAGGCCTTTTCCGTTACTAATTTTACGTACGTGTCAATAGCTTGCTGGAATTTGCCAATTCTGGCATAAACTCTGCCGATGTTATCGAGGGCTCTGGATACGGCACCTGGCAGATCGCTGCGTTGAAAAGAAAAAGAAATCGTAGTAAGTGAGAGAGTCTCGTTCCCGGTACAGCCTCAGCCGTGTTCGTTCTCTCTGGTGCCCTGCCTGACTTCAGGCGAAGCGCTGCGCAGCGGAGGCGAAGGGCCGACGCCGGACCGAAAGTCACCAAAATCGAGGTAGGGCTTTGATTTCACCCACAGCTCTTGCAGCTGACGCCCCGTAAGGCACAGGGGGAAATGGTTGTTTTGCATGTGATTATTCTTTTTTGGCGCAAATCTGGCAGTCCTTGTGAAAGCCTTTCCCCTTTTCCTTGCCTCAGTTTCCCTTCGTCGCCCTGTGGGTCCCGCGGAGTCCCCCACCAGCTCCTCGCTCCCTGAGACCCACGGGTGATCTCTGCCCAGGGAAGACCCCACCCCGCAGGTGGCTCGGGAGGGGGGGGAGCGGCGCCGCCCCCTCCGCTCTGCGGGAGCCTTCGCCCCACCCGGGGGGCGGCAGCAGGCCTGACGTCACGTAACCTGCGGGTCTTACGTCACGCAGCCTGCGGACCCACGCTCCCAGTGAAGGGGCTGCCCCGAGGGGAGCGGGGCGATGGCCGTGTCCCCGAACGGCCGCCAGGGGGCGCAGCGCCCCCGCTCATCGCCGCGTTTCCGGCCCTCACGTGTGACTTCACGTGTGACGTCACGTGGGGGGGCTGAAGGACGGCTGACGTCAGGGATCTGCTTCCTGCCCCCCCGCCCCTGGTTCGG
>NW_009593285.1:2781-9822 GCF_000690535.1 Cariama cristata
CATTTGGCGTAACTGCGGGGCGGAGATCATCAGGAGAGAGGCAGAAATTTCTAAACCCAACATTAATTTCAAAAAGTGATTTGTGAAAACGACAAGCCATAATCGGTGACGCTGTAAACGCCCTGTCGGTAGTGGAAAAAGAGAACCAAAACCCCTTCAATTCTAGCAACTACTCAGGGCTTTCTCCTGTGCTTGGCAAAACTCTTGCTAAATCCTAAGACTACGTTTTGCTCCATTCCGTTTCAGCTGAAAGCGCTGCAGAATGTGTTTGGCATGGGCAGGTGGCTGTACCTCTTAGAGCAATATATCGTGGTTTGACTGCAAATGATTTTAAGAGAAAACATAGCGGAAAACTTGTGCAGTTTGGAGCCTGCCATGCCTGAGAAGGAAGCGCATACTAGAGGCTGAAGTGCTGAGAGTGGGACTTGTGTTCTCTTCTGCCTTGCTTCGGCAGAGATTTAGATGGGCCGCATGGTCTAGGTCCTTTAAAAATCTCCTCCAGGCTCATTATCGTCACTATTTCAAAAATAAGAAGCCACTAGAGGCCATGATACTTGGGCAGACTCTGAACGCGTTGCCCCATTAAATCTCCAGGTGAGAATTACACTAGCTGATGGTAAAAGATCTTCACAGAGATACTTTCCTCTTTTCCCCGTCCATCTGAACTCAGCACTTACTTCTGCCTGGCAAATTCCAGATCCATTTTATGGCTTTGCAGAGCTGCCTCCAGGTGGCCCATCTCTAACTGAGCATTCCCCATGCAGCTGTGGAGGGTTCCAATCAGTTCCTTCTTGTTGGGAACTTCATCTTCTGACCACCTTTGGATTGTTTTTAGCACACGCTCAGCTTTCTGGCAGCCTTCTTCGGGGGAGCCGCCGGTCAGCACTAGGGACAAAGAGGAAAGTTTAATGCTAGCGTGTGGACACGGTGACACTGGGGAACTAAGACAAAGTGCGGTTGTGTAAGCCTCAGACAAAGCTTGGGAAAGACCTCCGGTCTCCAAGAAATCCGTCCCGGGGAGACGGTACCTCTGACCCTGCGTCTGGCGCTGCTGGAAATCGCTTTCACCACAGCGCGTGAGGGGGAATGACGCCGGTAACACCTCACGCTTGCTGAAGAAAAGTAAAGGAGACCGATGCTGCTTGCCTGCAGGTTTTGAAAGCTCCTAGTTGTTGCAGCAGGGCAGCCTGGTCTTGGAGATGAAGTTCTGGCTACAGGACTTGGGTTTTGATCTCCTAAATCAGCCCCGTGCGCTTTGCTGGTGAGCTCTGTTCGTCGGACCCAGCTGGGCAGCAGGAGGTTTCTCACGCTGCCTTCAGAGCTGTTGTAGCTTGAAAGAACTGAATCACAGTAACAGCTCAGTTCTTTCCTCTGGGTTGTCAATATGCAGCGCAGGAAGGGAGAAAGACCACAAGTGGGAGAATTACTCCTTCCTTCCAGACCGCTCTCTTTCAGCTGCTTCAGCTGTCTACAGTGGTATTTTTGAACTACAGCAATTATTGACGCCAGTCAATAAACCACCAAGGCAATAAACTCCCAATAAACCACCTTCTGATCACCGGACCAGAGGCATTTGCTAAGCACGCAGCAGCGCTCTGCCCGGCTTTGATGTCTAAATGGTGTCCCGAAAACCAATCAGCAAGACCTCAAGTACAGAAAAAGCTGAGAAAAAAGTGTGTTGGATTCTGTATCTAAGAAAGTGTTGGGAAAGGTGAAGAATACCGAACCAAATGCTTCCCCAAATGTGCCTGCTAGTGTTTGTTAATACTTGCACTGCTTTTCTTGTTCTGGTCTGCAATTACTGCAGCAAATAATTACATCTGCCAGTCATCATTTTCTTAGTGCTTCCAGCCAGGACACCTACGCATATCAATCTCCTCCATACTCTTCACAATGTATCTGCCAATCTCAGCTGGTTTTCGTTTCTTGTCCCGGATCCACCTTTGCTGCCTGAGCTTGCGCTCTCTCACACGGGCGTAAATAGGCTTCTGCTGCTGCCAGAACTCGCTGCGGGTGTCCAGGTAGGAAATGCCACTCAAAACCAGGTCCGCCACTTTGATCCCCTGCTTTGTGCTGCTCGCCATCAAATCTGAAAATGAGATGGTAGAACCCAGGAGAGTGTTAATGTACGCGATGGATGAAGCTGCAGTTCAGTGGGGGACTGCTTGTCAATGTTTTTCTGCTCTGATAGAGAGATAGTCCTAGGAATTAAGGTCCTGGGTGCTCCTCGATTAGGAGGGAAGTTACGGAAAACCCCCTCGCCGTTCCCCGTTCCGTGTGGGTCGGTGAGCTCCAGCCGGTGTTCCCAGCCCCTGCAGTCGCTGCCTCCTCCGCCGGCAGGAGCCAGGGAGGGGCCCCCGGTTGGGGGGGGCCCGCTGTGATGAGGGGGCTCCTGGACAGAGCAACCCCATGGGGCATTTGTGCCGAAATGGCACCTTGAAAAGTGGTGTGGATTAGATTGCCGGGGGGAAATCGAGAGGGCTTTTACGTGCCTGGAAACCAGACAGCCCACATATATCATTAATGCTAGTAACACCGTAAAACCTGTCAGTAGATTAAATTCTTAATTATTTCTCTATTACTGGGTAAAGAGTTCCCTAGAAAAACGACTAAAGGGGAATCACCTTTCTGCCTAGTTCTAAACTAAGATACTTCTGCAAATCCTGCATCTTGATCTTAACAGCCTTTATAACAAACCCACAAATGAGTCTTATGAGCAGTGCTTTGCCCTTAATGCAAGCGTTAGTGGAATTTGTCATTATGACAGAAGTTAAGTAATTTGTAACGATACTGTTTCTGCTTTTGATTTCATCAGCACAGATTGCTTTGAGTTGTTTATTGTTCGTTATAAAAGCCTGCCATTTAATAGGGAAGGAAATATGCTCATAGTTGTGAATATTGGACCTGGCTCCCAAAATACCTGTACTCTCCAGGCACCTGCCTCTCTCAGGACCAGGGCAAGCACGATGTGCTACGTGAGCTCGGATACAAATACGGAAGAGTAGTCACAGGGATATAAAAGAAGAAGAAAAGGAAGAACCTGCTTAGAAGGAACATTTAGTTAAATACAATGGAGAAAGACCTTCATCCTTGAGCAACTTTTCTAGGTAGGCCTTGTCAGCATAAAGCTCTCCAAGAAGCTGTCGCTCTGTTTTTGGATTCCTCACCGGCTCCCGTTTCTTTGCCCATTTTTGATCCTTAGTGAGTTTGATTTGGAGTTTCTGATTTTCTTTCTTGCTCTACAGTGAGAAAAAATAAAGGGAGTCGAGGGAGATTAGTGGGGGACACTAGAACTAGCAGAATTCTGTTTACACGCCGTGTACACTCCAACCTATTTTTTAAACAAAAGCAAAAAGTCAGTGTCTCACCAATTGCTTTGGTCATGAGCATCTGAAATTTTGCACCCAGTTGTGCTCCCTCACTTGCAAGAACAGGAGGGGGCAATTATAGTAACAGCAAGAATTAGTTGTGCCCCAGTGCCTTGTACTGCTCCGGAGAGCTTCCCGGTCGGTGCTGTGGCGGACGTTGAGGCTGGGGGAAAGGCAGCTCTAGTTGTCCACGGTCAAAGAAACGGAGGCTGTAACAGCCAGGGCCTCCGAAACGGCTGGAGGGTATTGCTAAAGTTTCACATTCAAAATGCCAACAATTACACTGCTAATCTTTAGACCCCTTTGTACAAATTATTTTTACCACTGAGTTCCCGTAATTCCAGCTGAAGGAAGCAATGAACGTTCACTACACTGACTTCAGCGGGAAAAGTGGCTTGGCATCTCGGAGGAGCAAGACACTACTTCAATGGACCACCCCAAAATTAAGCAATCAAGAAAGTGTCCATTATCAAAAATGTGAACCTTAAACATCAGGTAAAACCAAAGTCAATACTGTAGATAGCTATACCCTGGCTCTGACCGCAGTGCTGTTACTAATGAGCCTGTGGTGGGTGATCAGGCTGGCAGAGCCGTTTCCAGCTGGGCTTTGTTTCTCCTTGATTGCTCTCCCTGCCCTTCTGCCTTCTCCTTTAAACTCTGTGTAGCTTGAGCCAGAGCTACCCTAAAAGCAGGCGCATAAATACTCTCATAACGGATCGGTGTGCTTCCTACACCCAGAAGGCGCTTCGTTAGGCCAGCCGTATCTGCAACCATGCTGCTGCAAAATTGCCTATTTCAGAAAGTATTAGCGTGATAATAATTCTAGTTAGCTTCTAAAGCAAGAGCTCTTCAGACAGTACCTCTTCTTGCCTGCTTATAAAGCACAGATCCTCTTTATTTTCCAGTTTAACTGAGGATGGACCTGCAAACACAGAGAAAATACTCATTAATGTTCAAGAGGAGGAGTGCAGAGGCTTTAGAATGTGAAATGACCACAAACATGCCAAGCCTATAATGTCCTGTCTGAAGTAAAGGTTTCTACTAATTCTTTCACACGAATTATGTGGATGTTGGTCTGTTGTGTAAGCAGGGAATACAGCTCATAGATGCAGCTCCTCTCGGGATTTTAATTACTGTTTTCGCGTGGCACCAGGGGCTCCCACCAGAGTGCCGTTTTCCTACAGAGACGTGCTGCATCCTGCGTGGAAACAGAGGAAGAAAAGGGATAGCGGGTTCTTCTGAGGGGTCACGGCTGAAGCTTACAATGGAAGGAAAGCTCTAAGCACAGGGATCTCCAGCCATGCAGAGAACTGTTCTAAAGTATTTGTGCGCTGACATTAGAGCAAAACCCCCGCTTCATTTTCACTCTGACACCCAGGTCTGCTCTTCTGATTGCACTCTGGCAGTGGAGGTACGAGTGAAAGACAGCTCTTTGTTTTGGCCTGGTCAGAAGGAAGGAAAGAGCTTCGCACGCTGGTGTAGAAGGACTTCCCTCAGCCAGGCAACCGGGCCAAGATCGGCCACGCGAGCCCACGCTATCGCGGAAGGCTGGGGTTTCCGAATCTGCCGAGCAAAGCAGATCCAGTGAAGCGGTTTTGAGGATGTGCCCTTTTAATGTGTGTGCATTTCCCAACTATTTAAACATCTAAATCAAATGCTAACATGTTTCCTTGCCTTTTTCCCCCCTGCATCTAGGGGCTATTGCTTGATTAAAAAAAAAGTCTTGGTTTTCAGTCTGTTCATTTGCCTACAGCCCAGACAACTGAAGGCATTTAGAGCTCTTAGCTCAGTATATCAAGCGAGCATTTCAAGTGAGAGTTGCAAAGATACCTAGGCATTTGTATTAAGCTAAGAAAGCAGCAGTAAGGGAGGAAAGCAAGCCAGATGTGGAAACTCCCCCTTTTTTTTACGTAAATATCACATATGAAAGAACTTGAGGCTATTAGGCAGCAGGGACATGAAGCTGATCTGTGGCACTGGAGGTGGACTGAAATGTTGAAACTGATTTCAGGGAGAGGAAGGCCCTTAAGCATCTCAAGGCTCAGGGCCTGTGTGTACGGGTGTGTGGCAGGGTGTGCCTGGCTCTGCGAAGGGACAGGCGGTCGGGATCCCCCGGAGCAGTCGCGGGCAGCCGGCCGGCTGTTGCAGCAGCCGAGGAGCTGGGCACAGGTTGCTCTGTGCCCGTGCCTAAGGTGGCAGCCCCAGGTGAGGGGTGTCTGCGTGCCTGAGAGCGGCTGTCGGCGGATGGGAGCGCTGCTAAGAGAAAAACTAAGGGGAAAGGGACGAGTTTTCAGTTTGCTTTGCACATCACTAGGTCTTTGGCCTTTCCTGTCTCCTGTGGGACTCCGTTCTACGATCTAAGCCAGAAATTATGAAAGCAGCGCTCCATTGCAACAGTCAACAGTTTCACTGGTCTTATGCAATGTAGACTGGAGGAAAGTCAGGATCTCAGGAAGGCCAGTCTCAGGTAGCAAGGCAGGTTTCATTACAAACTTTGAATATTGGGATTAAGATCTCAAAATGGATTCTGTAATCGGCAGTGCCATAAGTAGATGAGCTGCTCTGTTCTGTATGACCTAGAACATTTTCATGGTGACTTCAGAAATTTAAGTGAGTGTCATAATTTACTCCCATAACTGAAGCTATTAGACACTGTATATAGGCACTTAGCCAGAAAAAAACAGAAGGAAAAAAGAACAGGGCTGTGCTCTTTTTGGTGCTTCCTGGTTTCATCTGAGAGTGGCCACTGAGCACATGAATCCAGAAGCAAAGAGACTGTTGTTGCAGCGTCCTTGGGTCACTTGCAGAGCTAATTTGCCATCAGCTGACCACCGAACAGCTCCTGGCTCTGCTTGTAGGGGCCATACAATGAAACATCTTACTTCCAATGCAGTTGACGATTGCCTCCTGGGATTTCTCGATACCCAGCCTGAACTTCTGTAGTTCTGGACGTAGTCTGTAGCCTCGATGATAAAACACTAGTGCAAATTCAAAATCACCCATGGTATATAATGTCTCAGCTTTTTGGTAAAGTCCCTAAAAATGACATTTGGGAAAAAAAAAAAAGAAAGAATAAAAAAGAGGAAAAAAAAAAGCTTCAGAGATCTCAGTTAGCTCCCCGCTAGGCAGAAGTGAGAGCCCTGCGCTATCACAACCTGCATACAATAAAATCCAATCCTGGAACTCTTTCTCAATTGTTGACTAAGCCCCTCCACTTCTCTGGGAGCAATACAGAGTCAGCTGTTTCTACACGGTGCTCTCTCCCAGACCCTTCAGAGTTTCACAGATAAAAGGCCAGTCCCTGGCCACCCCAAACTCTTAGCACTTCATGCTGTTTACCTTGGAGAATGTTTTGTCGTTTTGGAGAGAAGCTTCAGCATCTTTCAGGGAATTTTCTGTGTCTCCAAGTTTCAGGTAACATTCTGAGCGGGCAACCAGACAGTGCTTGTCTCCTGCTCTCAGCTTCAGTGCCTGGAACGCAGCAGACATCAGTATGTCATCAGTGCTGGCTCATCAGCACAAATACACACAAGGGCATCTGTTTGATGCCACCTGCTCTGTCCCAGCATGGATCTTGATGATGGATGAGGATAAAACCACAACATTTTTGCTGAAAAAAATATTCTCTTGATGTTCACACATCCCCTCTGCTGCAGCTGCCTCGTCTTCCCAC
>NW_009593286.1:0-204 GCF_000690535.1 Cariama cristata
GGGCTGCACTTGACCCCCGGTGACACGCTTCTGCCAGCCCTGCAAAGCCGCTTGCAGTTTTGGGAGGCAAAGCACTGCCGGAGAGATCCGAGGTTACTGCAGCCAAAAATGCTTCTTCGCCCGGGAGGGGAAAATCAAGACCAGCCGTTGGTGTGAGCTGTCCCCTGCAGCCAAAGCTTCGGGCGGGACGGAATGGGATGGGGG
>NW_009593286.1:235-3540 GCF_000690535.1 Cariama cristata
CCTTTGTCTGTTCCCTTCCTCTCTGCCGTAGCTCCTTCGGCTGGGGTGGGCTTGTTTCTGGTCGACCCCAGGCTGGAGTGGGGCTGGGGCGCAGGCGTCCCGATGCCTCGTGGGGCGGCTCAAGGGGCACAGGACAGGGAGCAGCTTGCATGGGCCAGGTGTCCTCTCACCTGCCAGGGCAGGCCCAGTGGTCCGGAGGGGGGCACGAGTTGTACCCTTCCCATTCTGGAGACAGGCAGGAGCAGATCCGTGCTGTGGTGCTGGGCGGGGAGCAGGAGCCCCCTCCTCCTGCCAGTTAGCCGTCCCTTTGGATGCAGTGTGAGGCTTGGGGGGCTGTTCAGTGTGCAGGTGCCCTTGCTCTCGGAGAGCTTGTCTGTGCTGGGGCACCCACGCCCCAGCAAAGAGCCTGCACAGGTGGGATGTTGTGCCTCCTAGGGAAACAATTTGAGCTGCCAAGTCCTCTGCTTTCCTCTGCTGACAAGACTGACTGAGCTGCTGTTGACCTTGGGTTTCAACACCCCTGATGAGTGGCCACGCTCTGCCAGGGAGAGGTTCCTGGCACTGGATGAGTCTGAGGTTCAAGCTGCCGGCAGAGCTGACCTTCAAAATGCCAGCAGCAGCGGGGCAGTGGGATTCACAGAGCGAGGGAGCAGGAACAGGCCTGTGCTTGGGCAGAATTAGAGTTAAAAACCCTCCTGCTCACCTTGGCTGGAAAGGAGATGCTGCAGGTGCTGGAGGAATGAGCAAGGAGCTAGAAATAAATCGGCACAGGGGAGAGGATGAGAGAGCATGCTTGGGGAAAGGAGTCCTCTGCATTTCTGTGTGCTCCCCTGCCACTTCTTTGCCTGGTTGGAGCACACATGCCTCGTGCTACCCTTACCAGCACATCTGTGGGGCTGGACCGCTGTAAGTGCATCCCAAGTAAGAGCCAAAATGAAGTGTACAAAAGGACTTGGCTCAACCTGGAGCGCTGGGGCTTGGGCCAGGCTCCCCTGCGGTGGGGTTTCCCTTTGGGGAGGAGCAGTGCAGCGTTCAGGGCAGTACAGAGCCTGGGAGGGTGCGGGAGTCACTGCGTGAAGCTCCCATCAGTGCAGCTCCAAGTGGGCATGCCAGCCTCCCGGGCGCTGCCTCCAGCTCTGCGGCCGTGGTAGCTCTGACTTCCCAGCTTTGCCTGTAATTGAGTGTCCTCAGTGCTGCAGAGGGAGCTCGGATTTATCCAGTGTGCTGGCCTGCACTGATGAACCCAAAGCTGTGGGTGTGGACATTGCTGCTGTACATTGCTGTACTTGAAGGATGGCAGCATCTTGCTGACTGGCCTCCCCAGGGACCCCCAGCCTCGCAGGACGGGCAGCAGCAGAGTGTCTCAGAGTGTTTCAGAGCTCCTGGGCCCACGCCTCACAGCCTGTGCATGTCTGAGCATTTCCTTGCCTGCCCGGGGTGAAGGATCCAGCGCTCGGGTGACTTTCCAGCCTTGGGGGAGAAGGGAGATGCCCTCTGCCAAGCCTGCCCTGCTGCTTTTGCCCTCTCTTTGGCTGCTGGAGGCAGAGCCTCTGCCATGCCTTCCTGGGGGACTGTGGAGGTGTCTCCTTGCTTGTCAGGATCTTTCAAGGAGGCGTCAGCTTCTCCGGAGACTCAGCAGCTTCTCCGTGCTGCTGCCATCGCCTGTTGTGCAGCCCATGGAGCTGTGCTTCAGGGCAAGGGAAGGATGCCTTCCCTCCGGGCAGCGCCTGCGGGCATGGAGGCAGAGCCTCTGCCATGCCTTCCTGGGGGACTGTGGAGGTGTCTCCTTGCTTGTCAGGATCTTTCAAGGAGGCGTCAGCTTCTCCGGAGACTCAGCAGCTTCTCCGTGCTGCTGCCATCGCCTGTTGTGCAGCCCATGGAGCTGTGCTTCAGGGCAAGGGAAGGATGCCTTCCCTCCGGGCAGCGCCTGCGGGCACTGGGCAGGCAGAGTGGTGGGGGGGTCCAGCCCTCCCTTTTGTATGAGGTGGGGGTCAGCTCGGCCACTGCTGCGGTGAGGTTTGCCAGGTAGCCGTGCGGCAAGGCAGGGGTGCGCAGGGTGGTCAAGGGGCTGGGTGCACGTCCTGTCCCCTGGTCCTGCACAGTGGGGCATTTGCTAAGATGCTCTGGCTTTTTGCTTCAGGGAAGTATTAAAATAAATCACCCTCCCCAATGGGCAGCGTGACATCTCCAACATCACGGGCAGGTTTCTGTGCCTGCTGGGCTCTGCCCAGGTTTCCTCCCTGCTCTATGGCTGGGGTACGGGGCTGCAGACCCGCGGGTTGTGCTCTCTTGGGCCAAAGGCTGCACCTCTTCTTGCACCAAACAAAGGTGCCCAAGTTCCAAGAACTGCTGAAACGGCAGGAGTATGAAAATAGCTTTTGGAAAACTGGCAGAACGGTAGTGCCAGATGTGCACAAAGGGTGACAGTGCTGGAGCTGCAGCGGGGAGGGCTTGTGTCACTCGGCGCAGGAACCCAGCTAATGTGCCAGCCTCCCCCTCCTCTCTGTTTCTTTTTTGGGTGGAATTCTGCTAACTATAATTATCCAGCTCACATGGACCATTGCAAACAACGCTCCAGATCGGCAGGACTTGGAGTATAATTTGGCCTGACGGAGAGTCCCTCATTAGCACCGTGAGGTGCCGGGCTGCGGAGGGAGCAGTCCCGGCTGGAGGGTCGCGGTTCTACGTGTGGCTTTGATGAAGAAGGAGGAAGAAGTCTTTAGCTCCTGTGACCGGCAGAGTGGCTGGGGTCTGGGAGGGCAGCGCGGAGCTGCTCCCGGCGTGCCCACGCGTCTGTGTGCCGGGGGATCCTCGATGAGGCTCCGGTGTGGGCGATGGCCTGAGTCCGTGTGTGCCCATGGGGAGGGACATGGGCCCGTGCAGAGGAATGGTTATCTCTTGCCACACTGGCTACGACTGAGATTTATCTCCAGAGAGGTTTGGGCACTTTGCATTTACTTCAGGTCCCAGCTCAGACCCGGAAGGCAGAAAGCAGCTAACAAAAAATGTTAATGAAAAATTCCACACAATTCCAAACAGAACATAACAGAAGAGAGAATGCTGATATTTTCAATCAAAATTGAGTGCTTTGACGTGCCAGAACACCACTCTTCATTTCAAAATGACATTCCAGGCTGAAAAATTTCAAGTCAGACCAAACATTTGTAGTTGGAGTCTCACGACGATGGAGGTTGCTAACTGTCAAAATAGCAATTTCTGCAAAGCTGTGGTTTCTAATGGGAGTTTGTGCGTGAGTGGGAGCCCCGAGTGCCTGTGCCGGCGTGGCTCCGGGGGGGAGCATCGCT
>NW_009593287.1:0-311 GCF_000690535.1 Cariama cristata
CGGCATTGAGTACCTGGGTAGCATCGGCAGCTCTCGCCTTTCCTCCCTGCTGCCACGTTTCTCCCCCATGCAAAAGGAGGAAAAAAATACTCAGTGACCTGCTGGGGCTGCCAAGGGAAAGTTGAAGGTCTCCCATTAATTCCAGACTAAAAATGACAAATTCATCTTCTACGACAATTAAATGAAGTCAGTAATTGATGCTAATTGATCTTCAGCCGAGAGGGCTCTTCCATGCTCTCCCGGATGCTCCGGCACTTTCCCCCCTTCCCCGCTCCTCCTCCCCACAGCCCCCTGGCCACAGGGACGTCCCC
>NW_009593287.1:395-3598 GCF_000690535.1 Cariama cristata
GCATCGCTTTCGGCCGCTCGCCTCTGGGAGTTTGCCTTTTTTTTTGGTGGGTGTTTTTTTTTTTTGGAGGCAGATACCAGGCCTGGCTGTGTTAGCGACAAAGGATTTATAGCCTACAGCTGTGTAGGTTTCCACTTAATTTTTATAAGCCCAGCATAAGAGCCAGCAGGGGGTAAAGCACACTTGGATTTTCTCTACTTAAAATATTACAATGTTAGCACTTTTGCTTGAGCCCTGAAAAGGGGGCAGTGGGGGGGCTGGATGCGTGTGTGTGTTTGGGGTTTTTTTGGTGGTTTTTTGTGTGTTTTTTTTTTCTTTTTTATGAGAGCCCTTTAATCTCAAGCCAATATGTCAAAATCAAATTAAGCCTTGGAAGGGGAGCGGGCTCAGCGTGCCAAGCTCGCTCGCTGGGTTGTAAATGTACAATTGTTTCTGGGAGCTGTTATTAAAGCGAGGTGACTGCTGCCCATTAAGGGACCCTGACGTCACGTCCTCCAGCCGCGCTCGGGAAGCGGCACCGGGAGGAGGGGGACGGGGCTCGGCCACGCGGTGCCCATGGGGAGGGGATGGATCCGTGGCATCCCCTGGAGCAGAGCAGAGAGAGGGTGGCACCAGCCCTGGCAAGGCTGGGCTGCGCGGTGGCCCCAGCAAAGGAAGCCCTGGGGACCCTTGGGGACATGGCTTTTGTTTCCATGCAGAAGAGCAGGTTGAGACCCCCCCCAGGAACCGTCAGAGGGGGTGGGTTTGGGGCTTGCAGCAGGGTCTGGGTTTTGGAGGTAGGAGAGTTTGCTCAGCCACCACTTCCCCCAGCCCTTCTGGAGAAGCAAAAGAGGGAAATCATGGCCTTTTTTCAGATTTCTGATGAAAAAGTCCCTATTTGCTTTGGTTGAGAAGCCCGTTTCTTGCCCAAACAAAACCCTTTCAGCAGCGTGGTGGGGCCGGCCAAGAGGTGCCCTGCAGAGCCCCCTGCGAGCTGTGGGAGAGCGTCGCTATTTTTGGGTAGCTGGGGCTCTTTGCCAGACCATGGTTAGGGGCAGCGGGGCCAAGCCTTGTCCCTACCAGTTACTGACCCCCCCTGATGTGGAGACAGGATTTGGAATGTTCTGCTGTGGGGTACACGCTCTGCAGGGGGGTCGTGAGCCATTTGCAGGGGGTCTTACCATGGTGAGATGCTGCCATCAGCACCGTCATGAGTATTTTAAGTCCACATTTCTGCTGAGCTTCGCTGCAAGCAAAGTAACAGCAATGACAATACTGTAAAGTATCACCGTTCTTCACTCAAGACAGTTTATGATTATCCATAACGCCAATATCTGACATTATATTTAGACTGTGCAGGTCTTTAAGGTGGTCACTTACCACCTTTTAATTCGTGCGGTGGAACTGAAACAGGTTGGAGCAGCGTAGGGGGCAGCGGGGAGGTGTGTCGGCACGCTGAGGTCTGCTCCCTGCCCTCTCCCACCCGACCCGACTTCAGCTCCTAGAGATGCTGGGGCAGGCGATCCCTGCTCTGTATCCCCAAATCCCTGATTTCAGTGCCTTGAGATGGGCAGCTCTGCGGCTCACTGGGAGCCGTCCGGGACTGGATGCTGCGGTCCCAGCAATGTTACCGTCAGCACTGGGACAACAAGGAGACTTCTCACCTCCTCTTGGCCATGCCGCACTGGGAAAGAGAGATGAACTAACGGCAGGGATAATTAGTCCTGGTGAGAAGCAGTGCTAATGAGACAGAGCGAAGCACTGTGCTAAAACGGGGCTGTCTTGCTTCCAGGACATGAGACGGCAGCTTTGTGCGGCGCTGGGCTGGACGTACAAGCTCATTAGGAGCAAGCTGAGAGACATCTAACATGATGCTGTGGGCAGGGTGTCAGACCCTGGGGTGGGCAGCCCCCGGGGCCCCGAGGGACGTGGGTAGCTGTTCTCTGTATCGGCTGGGCAATGTGGCGACGAAGCCTGCTTGCCCGTTGCAGGCTGCTTTTGCTGGTCTTGCTGGGTCGCCGCTGGGAAGCAACGGCATGGGTAGTTCTGTTTGCTGGTCTTTATGGGTCCCACTAAATCCTGTGTAATATACTGTAAATAAAGTTTATAGCTGAAATCAGTGTTTTACAGGGGCAAACCAAAGTCCATCTGCAGAGCTACAAACAAATGCACTGTATGCAAAGGGGAGACGGCACCAGTGCCTCCCGCTGAGCCCCGACCTGTTGCTTGGGCATGTTTCACTGGGTCGTAGGGAGAGCGTAGCTTGCACTGGCTGGCTCTGGCTCTGGACGTGCTCACGACCTATACATGACTCCCGGCTCCCAGCGCCTCTTCCCCATAAGCAGTTGAGACCAAAAGCCATTTGCAAAGTGAAAATAAATTACTTTCTGCAAGTCATGCAGGGGATTGGCGGTGAGGGCAGGGGTAGATGTCATGCACGGGGAAGCTGAGGCAAGGAGTTTTGCTTCAGGGTCATGTAACAAGGCTCTGGCAGAGCTGGGAGAAGATGGGAAGCCCTGTGTCACCTTCCTTGTGTCTCTGCTGTTGGTGCCGGACACGACTTGCAGGGACTTGACCCTATGCACGGGGCTGTGGAAACCCCAATGTGTCAGAGGCACCCAAAATACCCCCCTCGCCCCTTTGCCCGCAGCTCCGCAGCTGGAGCGGCCAGTGGGCAAGGCTGGGCCTGTGCGAGCCCTCCGGGTTGCTGAGCGATTCCCAGACATGCTGCACTCGCTGTTTTCCGGGAACCCAGCGGCCTGAGCAGAGATAAATAAGTGATACAGACATCTCTGCACTAAACACACATGACGCGCTCCCTCCTGCTCCCCTCACTGCCCCCCCCCCCCTTAATCCTGACAAATTATGACGTACAGACGTGTAATGCAAACTGATTCATCATACATTCAAATCTGCTGTGCGGGAGCAGCGGGAGGGCAGAGGCAGACAAGTGTATTACACGGATAATGTATTTGACGTATTAATAAAACCAGCCGCATTGCTCAGTCTGGAGGGGGGGGGGATGCCGATACATCATGACAGATCACATATTGATGGAATCCAGATGTTGGGAATCATAGTCTTGGGGCCTTTCTTGTATTGACTAAAGGTAAAAAATGCAGGCTGTCAGCACATTAAATCGCTGCTCTGCTCATGGAGGCTGGGGGAGTGATTATTTATTTCTGGAGGACGAAGAAGCTGCTCCCTGCATCTGCTGTCCCGTT
>NW_009593287.1:3634-5109 GCF_000690535.1 Cariama cristata
AAAGAGTTTCAAACCCTCCTGCTATTTGGTTGCCTATCGACTGCAATGACCAGCCAGAGCGTACATTGATAGGGTCCCATCAGCTTGAAATCCTTGGCTCAGCCCCTCAGCTGACGTAAATCAGCATTAAAGTGATCCCCATTGAGCACCTGGCCTTGGATTTTTAGCCAGTGAAACAGTCAAAAACAGCTCCCGTGGCTTTACCAGTGATGCTGCTGCTTCCTGTGTTTTGCTCCTCTTGGGCAGTGATGCCGCTCAGCTCCGTCTCTCATTTTGTCCTTGTTCTGAGCACGTTGTGAGTGGTTTGAGTGAATGTTACATATATACTTACACACATGCACGTGTGTATCCATAAGATATTTTTAGTATTATTCAGGGAAAGATACTCTGTTACTCACACTTTCGTGGGTAAAGGTCGTTGTGTCAATAACGGCTCCAACTTTTATTTTACCTTACTGAATCCTTTTAAAATGA
This sequence comes from Cariama cristata, assembly GCF_000690535.1. Lineage (NCBI taxonomy): Eukaryota > Metazoa > Chordata > Aves > Cariamiformes > Cariamidae > Cariama > Cariama cristata. The sequence continues at coordinate 4,109 of NW_009593287.1, forward strand.
AATCACCTTGTTTGAGATCTGTTTGGGTTGGATACTTTTTAAGGGCTGCTCGCATTCTTGAAGCCTGATTGACTTTGGCTTGAGTGCAACAGGGCTTTAGGCACACGGTAACGTTATCTATTGGGGTACAGAAATACATGAATGTACTGGCTTGGCTTTGTGCTCCGCCGCCGGAATAGTGCCTTTCCCTGGAGCATCTTCTTGTTGCAGTGGGTTAAACCTGCTGCTGGGTGCACGGCGAGCACAGCAGGATGAAATGACACTGAGAAGATGACAGAGCTTTATGCTAATGCTTTTTCCAGGGCTATTGCCATCCTGGAGAAGGTGCTGTGCTCTGTACTTTTGGGGCCTGCCCCTGCAAGCTTGCATTACCCACAGAAGGGAGTGAGCAGGAGGTGGCTGGGACACAAATGGTCATTGCCTGGGAGGCCAGGGCAGCTCAGAGGAGTGGTGTGAGTTTCAAAAGTAATGAACTTGCAGCAGAGAGGGAGGGATGTTTGAGCAGTAGGAAGAGTTTAAACGATTGGGCATGGTTTCCTTGGATTCAGATCACTGGGACTTACATAGGAGCCTATAGAACTACTATATAGGCTCAGAGAGAGAAAATCTATGTAGGAATTCTGGAACTATATGCACGTATATAGCTTTATATAATATAGAACTATTATATTATATAGAACAACTATATAGGAGCCTATAAAACTATCTGTATGGCATTTTTTTCCCCTATCAGGATGGATCAAAAAACAGGAATCAAGGAATTTAAAGAAATACAAAAGTAGACATTGGCATCTTGGTATTTTCCCCAGGGGAGCCCTGGTGGGTGCGTGCCATGGGTCCATGCTGTGGGTCCACGGCAGAGGGGGATGCCAGGAGGTCTCTGGTGTGCAGAGGTGCAGATGCCCGGGGCCGCCCTGGCATCCTGGCTCCCCTGCATAGCACCCCTTAAATCCTCTGCTCCTAGGGAGGGTAGCCCAAACTGGAACTATGCTGGGTGATTA
>NW_009593287.1:5138-5440 GCF_000690535.1 Cariama cristata
ATCCCTGACCGGCTGGCAGCAGGGCAGGGATTAGCACAGAGCGGGTTCGCCGGGTGGGAACAAGCCTGCCCCATGCTCAGGGGTCAGGGCTCCACCGCCGTCTCTCTGTGGGTCTGCGGTCTCGCAAGCGAGCTCGGCCGATTGAACAGGGACCTGGTGCTGCCCATTGACGGCAGTGGCCCCGCTCGCTGTCCCGAGGGTGAGCAAGACCTGGCCGGCCCCGGCTTTGAGCGTGCACAGCGGTGCTGCTGCCCTCGGCCACGGCCGGGGCACGGGGCTGGCAGCCGGGTGAGCCCCTGTCC
>NW_009593288.1:0-7462 GCF_000690535.1 Cariama cristata
TGCTGTTGCTCGATGTCTTGGGGGTCTGGGGAACTCGATCAAGTACACGACGGCAGCTACACAGCTGTAATAGCTGTCATACTATCTGCAGATCATGTCTTTGATTTACCAAAAAAAAAAAAAAAAAAAAAAAACAAACCAAAAAAACAAAACCAAAACCCCAACAACCAAAAACCAAAACCAAAACGCGATAACCCAAATTTTTTTGTCACATATACTCCTAAGCCCTGTATCTAACCCTGTTAAAACTAATGGTAATTTTGTAAGCCTACATTGTTAAAAAAAACAGTAAGAAATAGCACCGAGATGGCAAATACAAAAAAAAACCGAATTTTTTGGAGCTGATTCAAATTAAGTATCCTTATTACAGCCAGATTTTTTAAGGCAATTCAGAACGAAATGGTAATTGTCTGCACAAGGAGTTGATCTCGCCAACTGAAGATCACCAGTGTTGTTTGTGTGCTTGTTACTTATATTTGATTAACTTAATTATCCTTCATGGGAGCACCTATCTGTTTGCTCTTTCTCAAGGTGTGTGCCTTGAGGCTTACTTGTGTTTTAAAACACTACAGTTTCTCCAAAGCAGTAAGTTTGTAATTTAGTTGCACATCACTGTTCCTCCAGTTTTGGTGTCAAAAAGGTATATTCGTTCTCAGATCCCCAGTTAACATACCAAATGAAGTTATGCCAATTGTGTGTTACTCCTTCTTGACATCTCTTGCAACTTGAAAGACTTCTCTGTTTCTTTTAATCATTTGTTCATCTCTAATGTGAAATAGTAAGGAAATGTATTTATATTTTTCATCCTCTTTTGCACTGAGAACGACATTCTTTTTGTGGATTGTCTCTTCTTCTTTAAGGGAAGTTGTGGAAGTATAAGGAAGTATGTTATAAGGATATGGCCCTAAGTGCTCATTTGAAGATACCTTCCTATGTAGTACACTTGCCATGGAAATACACATACCAGGTAGAAAATGAACAGCCTTAGCAACAAATGTTGCAAAGAGATGTTCTACCAATGAACTGGATCACCTTTGATAAGAAGTTTCTTTTTTTTTTTTTGGGGGGAGGAGAACATCTTCAAACTGAACTCCTCAAAGTATTCTGAAGCCAATAGCCCTGTCTTATTATCAAGATAAGAATCAGTTTAGAGAGGTGCAAGACAAACAAATCAGGGCCATAGCCAAAATTATTTACTTCAGAAGCCAGTTTCCTTTCCACATCTTTCCTCATTCTAAAAGTCCACACTGTTTCCTGGTTATTTAGGACATTCTTGTCACTGGTAACAAATGGAGAACAAGAGCATATTTTCATTTCCACCATCCTAAACTGATCTCCTTAATCAGACAAAGTTGAAAATGTTGTCCAGTGAATGTACTCAAAACCAATCTGAAATACAAGTGCGTCTATAAAAAACTATGAACCTGTAGAGGGTCAAACATTATACTAAAATGTAGTCATCCCTAGAAGTTAAGCATCAGTTAAGCTAGTCATCATTGCTAAGGGCAATTAAGCTTACCTGTGGTAAGATACCTGTATTGGGATGTGGTGAATGGACCTCTAAAGATGCTTGTCTATCTCTACTGACTAGCTGAGACTTAGATGAGACATTTTCACTTTTAGACTGCTATAGATGGCGTGAGATGAAAACCACCATATGTTGCATATTTGGGGACGTGCTAGGCAGCTGATCTAGATTGCCAGCCAGAAACAAAGCCTTTCTATGAAGAAGCTGATATCAGGAAGTCATGATTCTCAACAATTAAATGCGGAAATCAAGAAGCAATTCCTGTTCTGAGTGCAGGAAAGAGCTACATATCTTGGATACTGTGAGATCATAAAGATGTCTGACTTGTTAATGAAGCCTGAACAGTCTTAAAAATTCTGAGGACTACAGGACAAAGAATGAGATTTATTATGTCTGCACTCTGCCGTTATCACTAATGCTCTTCAATTCAGCCAACAAGGCTTAATTTCAAAACAGTCTTAAATGTTTTAAAATATTATGATTCTTATATATAGTCTACATAATTTCTATGTAAGCATGATTATTTCTCCACACAAGTAACACTTTAAAATAAGTAACAGTCAGTCTCACTCTCTGACACCCTAAGAAAAGTTAAGTGTATGATGATGTCTTTGATCTGGTTTCTTTTGAGTATGGAAAACTTTTAAATTATTGTGTGGAACATCTGGATTCTAGACACTGAGCAGAAATCACAGAAGGGATTGCCTTTGACCATATCAGCATCTCAAGGCCCTTCGAGTACACCCACAAGAGGTCATGAACACTTATAAGTGTCACTGGGTAGTAGTAAAGATTAAAAGGAAGAGCACAGGTCCAGAAGAGGGAAGGTATTGAACAGTGTCTAGGGAGAAAAAGAGTTATATAAGCATAAAATATTTGTGTATATAAACAGCACAGAAAGTGTTGTCTAGAGATATACTTATCCAATATTTCCCACTTCTGTTTACCACTTTGCTAGCCAAATTATTTGATGTGAAAATAACTAGATGTGAAAATACGTAACATGACTGCAGTTGATACACAGAAACACAGTTGCACTAGAACACAAAATTTGCACTCACAATCCACATCGTGTCTACAATTTCACACTGTCAGGTTTTCAGGATGAGATATTCCTTCTCAGAAAATGGGGTATGAAGGAGAGAAGTGGTGTGGCTACAAGTGGTTTCATCATTCTTTAACTTTGAAGAGATGGGAACACAGAGTAACACTGCTGCATTCCCCAAGTGCCTCATGTACACACTGTTTTTCAGTGTTAAAGGGAGTGATATTTGCTTTCAAACTGTAATTGCAGGGAAGAGGAAAAGTGAAAAAAGGGCATCACTGAGATCAGGATGACTCTTCTTATTTGTGCTTTGGCCTTCAGAAGGCAAAGGTGAAATGAACAGGTTGTCATAGGCTATCCCTTGAAAGTAAAAGGTTCTGGGGAGTGGAGACAGGAGACTAGAGAAGAGAAGTAAAAAAAGAAAGGAAGCAAGTGGGGAAAAAATACAAATATAGTAAGGAGAAAAAGCCACAATAATAAACAGAGTAAGGAAAGAGAAAGGAATAAGCAAAACAATATGAAAGAGATGATGCAAGAAGGGTTTTTGAATTGTCAGATTCTTCAAAGACATCTGTTCTGCATTTCAAGACAGGCAATATTTTTAACCATTCCTTATCATTTTATAACAAAAGTGGTTTGGGCCTAGTTCTGGACATGAGCACTAGTGGTAATCCTGCTATGATATGTGATAACGATATGATATCAGAGAGAAAGAGGACAATTTAAAAATCGCTGACTCTCCATTTCTTTTTGGTGTGGATTTGGGGACATATCACGACAGGTTTTCAAATAAATCTACAGGTGAAAAAAATGATTAAAACTGAAGTATGAAACTGGAACAATCTATGATTTGAAGATATAGGTAAGAAAGATTTTCAGCATTGGAATTCCTAAGTTTTCCGCTGTGTTAAAATACATTTTATGTTTACCTTTGAAAACAATATCTCTTCACTTTACAATAGTGACCAGGGACACTATCACATGGAAAAAAATACCTTCTGTGGCCAGCAGACAACTACTTAACATTCCAGGCACAATAAAATACGCACAGCAGACACAAGCAGTCTTGTAAGATCATCTTATCCAAACAAGTTAAACTGAAATAAGATATAGCTTACAGTATTGGCTTTCAGAGATGTACAGCATTTTCTGTGTACAAAAATTACCTTTACATACAATAATCCTCTTTAGAAAAATAAATAGTGTTGCCATGCTTGTGTTATTTAAGGTAATGTAATAGGAAAATCCAGGATTGTTTATCTTACTGCCAATAAAAGGGCAAACAAAAATAGTCTAAATATAGTTCTCAAAAATTACTCTCTAGTCTTTTATAGCACCATTTATCTAAAAATTCTCAGCTTCTTGCAAGCGCTAATTCAGTAAGTTTTGAGATACTTGGATTTCTCATATACATTGGTAAACTGAGACTGAATGGCTGACTGACAGAGTTTAAAACAGGCCTTAGATGTTTTGAATCATGGTTCCCTACTTGCCTATACCAGATGACACCTTTAAACTGCTCCAAATGTAACTTTTTCCCCAGAACTCAAAATTAGTTAGCCTTATGCTCTGAAATCTCAGGATGAAATCAGTTGCCCTGTGTGCTTCTTGTTAAACCTGAAATTTTCACACACTGATACACAGAACAGCTGTAACAGCATCTTCAGTCTCACCAACAGATAAACGCTCTGTTTAAAAAAACACTATAGCAGCCTAATGGCAATGCTTTTTCTTTTTTAAAATAAGATTTTGTTCTGTAACTTTCCAGTATGCAGAAATCGTAATGCCCAGGGGAGATATTGTACTCCATGCAGAAGCAGCACCATTCAGGGACACTTCTACCTTGCAGCAGTCCCATGCCCATGGAGGTACAGCACAACCTGTTCCTTTCCTTATCTTGTCACCATCTCTCTGCTATTCACTTTATGAAAGAAGAGCACTGAGCAGTTCAGATTACTCTCACAACAAGATAAAGCCTTTCTACCAGTTTAATACAGCTCAGAATAGTACACAGGGGCTGGTGATGGAAGCCAGAAAGTGATTTCTTCCTACCACTCCAAAACATGGTGAAGTCTAGTGCAGATGACAAGCAAGGACGTTTTAAGTACATTAACACAATATTGCATTTATCTCCTGTAAGAGACAGGCAGTGCTAGAATAATCCAAACAGCTAATCTGAACAGATCAGCATCGCCTCTGTTAACAATGCTTCAGGTCTTTCAACTCTAGCAAAATTGTTTAACTTTTCTGTTTCTTTCTTTTGTCTCAGAATAAAAGCACTCATTTCCACGTATAAATCAAAGCAACACTTTTAAAGAATATGCAATGTGCAAGGTAATAAACTTTCTCTACTCTAAATGATGATACAGTCCCAAAGTGTTCAGATTAGCCGAGTATGAGGTTCTGTTGTAGCACAGCAGAGCTACAGCCTACCTAAGAAAGATTTTTACAGCGACATTTACAGTTCTACAAAAATTATTTTTAATTCATGATCTGGGGTAAAAAAAAAAGTCGGTAAGACTTCCTGTTGATTTGCTGTTTAGTCTCTGAAATCTATTTAACGCAAAAGCACAAATCCTGCTTCATTCATAGAACTATAGCATTATAGAACAGTTCGGTTGGAAGGGACCTTAAAGACCATCTTGTTCCAACCCCCCTGCCATGGGCAGGGACACCTTCCACCAGATCAGGTCACTCAAAGCCCCATCCAGCCTGGCCTTGAACTCTTCCAGGGATGGGGCATCCACAGCTGCTCTGGGCAACCCATTCCAGTGCCTCATCACTTCATGGTGAAGAATTTCTACCTAATATCTGATCTAAATCTACCCTCTTTCAGTTTAAAGCCATTACTCCTTGTCCTGTCACTACATGCCCTTGTAAAAAGTCCCCCTCCAGCTTTCTTGTAGGCCCCTTCTAGATACTGGAAGGCTGCTATAAGGTCTCCCCAGAGCCTTCTCTACCCCATACATTATCTGTGTATAACAAGAAGCCTACACTTATGAAGAGCTTGCTCACTAAAAGAAAATTTATTTCAATAGTTCAATTTATTCACAAGAAAATACTGATTTTTTATATAAATATAAAAGCTAACTGTTGTATAAGATGAAACATTTCAATATGGGTTAACACATTGAAATAGAGCTTATCCTAGGAGGATTCTGACATGTGCTATCAGTCTCAGTACATGATATTGCCATTCAGTTTAGACAAAGAGTCAATGGATTTCTGAATGTATGAAATCGTATGTTTAGAACATTTAAAGCTGCTCCTTATGTCTGTAAATACCTTTGAAGCTACAAATATTGTTGAAATACATGCACAAGGACTTTCATAAGTAAAACAAAAGTAATTGTTAATGTTGACATCTAGATGTAAGGAGCGATGAAGTTTAATATTGATTTAATCACCAGTCTCCTCTGGGACATCGAACCGTTGACAGCAACTCTTTCAGTGCAACCATCCTGCCAATTCCTTATCCACCGAGTGGTCCACCCATCAAATCCATGTCTCTCCAATATAGAGACAAGGATGTCATGCAGGACAGTGTCAAATTCTTTGCACAAATCCAGGTACATGACGTCAGTTGCTCTTCCCTTATCCACCAATGCTGTAACCCCATTGTAGAAGGCTACCAAATTTGTTGGGCACAATTTGCCCTTAGTGAAGCCATGTTGACTGCCACCACTCACCTCCTTATTTTCCATGTGTCTTAGCGTGGTTTCCAGGAGGGTCTACTCCATGATCTTGCTGGGCACAGACGTGATACTGACTGGTTTGTAGCTCCCCGGGTCTTCCTTTTTTCCCTTTTCAAAAAGGCAGGGTATGTTTCCCTTTTCCCAGTCAGTGGGAACTTCACCAGACTGCCACCTTCACCAGTCTTCCTGGTCGGGTGACCTGTAGCACACCTCCACTATAATGTCACCTGCCCTTGCCCTCCCTTTAATCCTGACCCATAAGCTCTCTGTGGTCTCCTCATCCATCCCCAGGCAGAGTTCCATGCACTCCAGCTGGTCACTGACAGAGGGGACAAAACCCTGTCCTCGTGTCCCCTGCGTCTCCTTCTGAAAGAGCCTGTACCCTTCCATTCCAACACTCCAGTCTAGGAGCCATCCCACCACGTCTCTGTGATGCCAGTAAGGTCATAGCCTTGCAGGCATGTGCATGTCTCTTAATGCCTCTTGGTTATTCCCCACGCTAGGAGCGTTTGCATAGAGGCCTTTAAGCTGAGCCCCTGCTGAAGGTGACTTACTGGCTGGAGTGGCTGGGACTCCGCTGGAGTGGCTGGGGCTCCTTTGTGCTGCTCTTCAGGTGTGCCCTGCCGACCTGTGATCCCTCTCCAGGCTCTGGGCACCTATTGCTGGCACTGGCCTCAAACTCGTAGGAGTGAGATGGACTGAGGTTCCCCTCCCCTTGCAACTTTAGTTCAAGTTCAAAATTCCTGTATAACAATACTTAAAGACACGTATTATTTTTTGGAAGCTGAGCATCTTTTAGCATACTTGATTTGTTATTTTTCTGTGCTAGATTTTAAACCAATTTCTGTAGTGTAGATCAGTCAAGTCAATATAAGCACAGCAGGCTTGTGTAAGAAACTATTTCTAGCTTATACAATCAACCCAGTTATGTCCCTTGGAGCAATTAGGCCATAAATAGCAAGTAGCACACAGTCACTGACATAATCAATCAGATGTGCTTTACCACATGTTTACATGTACTTTTGAAAGTAAAGCTAACATATCTTCTTCATTTAACGGCTGGTATTACGCTTGTAGTGTAACAGAAATCACTATCTATAAGGTCCAAAGGTTCACTAGAGTTTGATTTTGGGTTATAGGAACCCCAGATTATGTATATATATGTGTATGTATATTTTAAAGATTATTTTTATA
>NW_009593289.1:0-5641 GCF_000690535.1 Cariama cristata
GCAGGCAAACACGGGCATGCCCTGCACCGGGCTGTGTGTTCTTGCAATGCACAAGGCAGATGAATAAAAACATACTTGTGAACGGCGGCGTAACGTTTATCTGCATTGCAGCCCAAGTCTTGGCACGCCAGCAGTGTGCATGTTGATTTAACAAGTTTGATAGTCCAGCATGTGTTTACTCAATCTCAGCTTTTACATGTTTGTTAAGTTAGGGAAATGCACCATTTGCTTTCTGATTGTTACCTGTGTTCTGCCTCTCTCCAGCTGTGTTTCAGTGAAAGCTCAGACCTTTAATTAAGTCCATAAATTTAGCACATGACATTGAAACAAAGCTATCTGGCCATTTGGGAATAGTGGTTTTGGCTTTAAAACTGGCCGTTGAATGAAGTAATATTCACTCTGGTTAGCTGGAGAGGTTGGTTTTCATCACCGTTTCCTTTGAGAGCCTGGAACATAGACGTGTCTTCTGGCACCTCACACTTGGGTGTTGGGGTTAAAAAGGTAACTTTCCCATTTCTTGACTTCGAAGATGGTAGTAATTGATCTGAATTGGTCAAAATAACCAAAACGGCAATAAAAATTATTTTCACCAAAGTCAAAGTGTTCTAGCACCGTAGCATAATCTGGTTCATAGTACTTGCCCAGGATCTTCATATATTTGGAGATGTGACTTTTTTTTTTTCAACTTTGAAAAATACTACTTTAGTATTTTTGCTCAGTAACTATTTTACTAGACTAATGTAATATAGATTGTTAATTTTTTAAAATTTCTTTTTCTATAGGAGTATATTAAAAAGTATTTGTTATACTGTAACCCTAGCTGGTAACCAAGTACCATGCAGTCGCTCACTCCTCCTGCCCCGGTGGGATGGGGAGGAGAAGCGGAAAAAAGGTAGTTGAGGTAAGAACAGATTAATAATTGAAATAAAATAAAATGTAATAATAATAGTAATGAAAAGGGAGGTAACAAAAAGAGACAGAGGAATAAAACCCAAGAAAGGCAAGTGATGCACGATGCAGTTGCTCACCACCTGATGACTGATGCCCAGCCCGTCCCTGAGCAGCAACCGGCCCCTCCCAGCCAACTCCCCCAGTTTCTATACTGGGTATGATGCTCTATGGTATGGAACATCCCTTTGGGTGGTTGGGGTCAGCTCTCCTGGCCGTGCTCCCTCCCGGTTTCTTGTGCCCCTCCTCGCTGGCAGAGTGCGGGGAATGGAAAAGTCCCGGACTTAGGGTAAGCACCACTTCGCAACAACTAACACATCAGTGTGTGATCAACATTATTCTCATACTAAATCCAAAGCACAGCACTGTACCAGCTACGAGGAAGAAAATTAACTCTATCCCAGCTGAAACCAGGCCAGTATTTAACTGATTAAAATGTATTGTGTTTTTTGGAACAAAATCCAATCATCCATCCTTGTTTATAGCACAGAATTGATGTTGAAATGTGTGTTCAGTTTTGGGTTATGCTCTCCTCTCTGGTATGTGATCATTCACTAGACATTTAAAATATTAAATGATAGCTATGTTGTGAGGTCTTCAAGAGGGTGGATATAAAAGTGAGGTAATTATTTTCCCTATTGAGAAGACACTTTACAAAGACAAAAAGTATCTTTAATTGCATGTTTTTCTGATTTAAAAAAGAAAATCATCTGCCAGAACTAACAGAACAGTCACGCTGGCTTGAAGGGTGGAGGACATAAGGGACTAGACTGATCTCTTCTTCTCCAACTTCTATGACAACTGATATAACTGAGTGATATTTATCCAAGGGTGGGGTTCCAAGTGGTTACAAAACTTGCTGCTCCCTGCTATACCGCTGGATTCCTTTTCTTCCCTTCTTCTGTTTCCCAAGTATCTTGCAATTTGGTTTTGGGGTTGAGCTCAGTGGAAGCTCAACTGTCCTCGTGTTAGTCCTTACCAAACAAGGAGCTCTTCTGTGTATGAAATGGGAAGAGCATTCAGACCTCTTTTTTTTTCAGTGTTTCACATTTGAAGGTAAATAAAATATTTTCTTATTTCTTTGCCATCAGGTTAAATATTCTGACTGGAGTTTGGGTTTTTTTAGTAAATTTAAGCAGAAGTATTGATATTTGCTCTTTGTCTACAATGCCCTTGGGCACACCTCCACATCAGGTGTGCAGAGCTCTGTATGTCTCAGAGCAGTTGCATGTATATAAATGTACTTATGAAACAGCAGGCAGGATTGGTACTGCTCTAAAATTTGACATGGAAAGTGAAAATTGAAAAAGGCCCATGGATTTCTGCTGCTAATATTCCATGCAGGTGCTAAAATGCCCTTTTTTGTCTTGTTTTAAGAATTGCTTGCTGAAGGACTTGTGCTGACTTTTTTTTGTGTGTTTTGTTTATAAACTTGAGGCATCAAACCCCATGAGTGCTGGTATGGAATAGAGTCTTCTTGAAATATTTCAGTGAATGATGTTACGGAGTGGTACTGACTCTGACTGGGATGGAGTTAACTGCCTTCACAGGTGCCCCAGAGCTGTGTTTTGGATTTGTGGCTAAACCAGTGTCAGTCGCCACCAGTGTTTTGGCTATTGCTGAACAGTGTTTGCACAATGTCAAGGCTTTCCCCCCTGCACCTCTGTGAGTAGGCTGGGGTGGGCAGGAGGCTGGAAGGGTACACAACTGTGACCTGGATGGACTAAAGGGGTATTCCATACCATGTAATGTCCTGCTCGGCAGTGAAAACTGGGGTAGAGGAAGGAGAAAAAGGTGTTTTTAGCTTTCAGGGTGGCTGTTGCTGGAAGCTTGGCTGGGTGCTGGTCTACCTGTGGGAGGTGGTGAGTAGTAATTACCTTTGCTTGTTTGTTTTTTATTTTATTTTTTCCTACCTTTCCTCACGTGTTAGATTGTCTTTATTTTAACCTGTCAGTTTTCTCACTTTTGTGCTTCTTTTTCTCCCCCTCGTCCTGCTGGGCTGGGGAGTGGGGGTGAGGAAGCGGCTCTGTGGGTGTTTGGCTGCTGGCCGGGATCAACACCACAGTCCTTTTTGGAGCTCAGCGAGGGGCACGAGGGGGATCGAGATATAATGACAGATTTGGTCGGAGTGTGCTAGACTGAATTTATTGCTGTTTAGCTGCTACTTGGTAGGGCTTTGAAATGGCAGTTTTCAGCCTTTGCTGTTTACTGTGGTGGTTGGTTTTGCCTGGGAAACTTGTGATGAAAGTGGTGCTTTGAGCCTGGTATTTGGCGTCTGCGTTGCTGTCATCCCGGTATTCTGGGAACCATCCCCTGGAGACAAACAACAATTACACCTTCCACCTCTTCTCCGCTGGGACAGATCCTGCAAACCTTGTTGCGGTGGCCCTTTGGTTTCCTGAGCATCTTGGCGTAACCGAAATGCTCATAGTGGTGTGTACTGTGAACCTGGTTTTGATTTTTGACTGTTTGTAGTGGTACTAACAGTGTCCCCCTGCCACCAGTGCCCCAGACATGCTGCCACCTCACCAGACTCTGAATCCACTGATCCAAATTCAGATCTTGGTGGATCCTCCGGTAACCACCTGGCTGGGGATGGCAGACAGGAACATGCCCTGAGGCAGCCGGCTCCTGGGTGGCACAGTGTGTGGGAGAATTTGGGCAGGTGCCTAGAGTGATTTTTCACCTCGGATGGCCTTGGAGTTTTTGCCTGAGCAGGCATGTAACCCTGCTGAAATGGCAGACCACCCAAAGGAGGGATGCCTTGTCTCTGCCAAAAAGAGACAGCGGCTTCTAGTGCTGTGTTGGGACCAGGCCTGTGTCCAGTGCCCTCAGAGGAGCCGGGAGGGTTCTTGGATCTAAGGATAATACAAATGGACATCATGGCTAAACCAGAGACTCAGCGCAGGCATCTCCTGTTGAAGGTGGGGTGTTGCCTCGAGGACAATCTGGTAGACTGGTGACAAGCGGACCACCTTGTCTGTTATCTGAGGGAAGCGGTGGAGGTGAACAGCAGCCAGGTCTCCAGGTATCCGGATGATGTCTGGTGCACAGGGGCTGCGTGGCAGAGGTTGGTATTGAACATGCTTGTGTCGTACAGCAGTGCCCAGCGATGGGGGGCTGGCCGGACCTCTGGGCACCGGCTGTGGAGAAACTGTCCCATCAGCTCCAGTGATTGGAAGAGGATTTCCTCCTCCTCGCTTCTACAGGCCAGTGAAGGGTGTCACGGAGTCACCAGTTCCCAGCTCAGGGGAAAGGGACCCACAGGCACATGCTGCGTGCCACCCGCTGATTCCATTTGTGTGACCGTAGGGAGCCCCTGAGGAAGTGGGGTGGTGTGCCGTCTTGGACCTAGATCCTGCGTTTGTGACTGGTGGGGAGAACAGCTGAAAAGGGTCCGTCCAGGAAAAAAATGCTGTCAAGCAATTCCCCAGATGCAGTAGAAGGGCTGAAGATGCCTCTCTCCTCCTGATCTTGAAGAAAGGATGTCTGGTCTGCTATGGCAGGAGTAGGATAACAAATACTCCGACCAGGAGTAGGGAGGCCCTGTCTCTGCCCTGGCAGAGGAAAGGGACGACGGGCTCGACTGGACGGTGTGACTGTGACGGCCTGGCACACTGAACCCAAGGGAGCACAAGGCCCTGGTGGACTCTGGTGCGTGATGTACCCCAAATACCATCAGGGTATGGGGACAGAACCTGTCTGGATTTCGGGAGTGACTTCACCCTGTAGTCGTCCCGTATGGCAGTGCTGAAGTCGGATGGAGGGTGGAGGCTGGAGGTGGGCTGTCACGGTCGGAAGGAGGTCGTGCTGCTGTGCCAGACGTGCTGCACTCCAGTATGAGCAACCAGGTCAAATGGGACAACTGGTGCTGCCCGTGTGTGCTCCGTCCCTTGGGCAGCAGAGTGCAGGGCACAGGCTGCTTTCATGTGGAGGGATGTCCCTGCACCCGGAGCTGACTGCCCCGGGGTGGAAGGACGGCCCTGCCTTTTGCCATGCACTGATACAGGCAGTGCTGGAACAGGGCGAAGCCCCTGAACACCCACTGCACACTGACAACATGGTTGTACTGGGCAACGTAGAGAGTATTAGAGAAAGGAAAAGAAGAATCCAGATATTCTGAAGGCTGGTTCTGCCATAAACCAAAGCAAGATCAAGGGACCTGCAAAAGAGATCCAGTTCCTGGAACTGAAGTGCAAAGGTGGCGATTCGTCACATCGCTATGGATATGGTCAATAATATGATAGCCACGTCTCCACCAGCTAACAAGAGAGAAACAGCAGCTTTCCTGGGCGTTGTGGGTTTCTAGAAAATGTGCGTTCTGGGTTGCAGTCAGTGTGCGAGTCCTCTCTGTTGAGTAAGCTGAAAGAAGAAGTATTTCGCGTGGGGCCCTGCAGCAGGCCTTCAGACAGACCCACCAGGAGGTAGTTGGTGTGGCCGGGCTGGGCAGGACCAGCTGCGAGAATGCCTGGGGACACCCGAGGGCACCTCTGGGTTTGGGAGTATTTCAGTGGATTGTGTTTCTAAGTGGTCCTGGGTCTGGCTGGGATGGAGTGTGGTGCTGTGTTTTGGATGTGTGGCTAAACCAGGTGTCCTGGTTTCGGCTGGGATAGAGTTAATTTTCTTCCCGGTAGCTGATACAGTGCTGTGCTTTGGGTTTAGTCTAATGTTGATCACACACTGATGTGTTAGT
>NW_009593290.1:0-11393 GCF_000690535.1 Cariama cristata
ACATGGGCAGTGCCGGGCGTTGCCGTCCCACGGGAGTCCTTAGCCACCTGCCTAGGCAAGGAAGGGAGAAGTCCACACTGCAGTTTTCCTGTAGCACCGCTGCAATGGAGTTCAGCCCTAATGCATGTAGCTCTAAACCGAGTCTGTTATTCAGTAACACATGAGTCTTTAGATCAAGATCATCATTCAATAGCTGGCAGGTAGTCAATCCCATCATCTAGGCCCCCAGAACAGTGTGTAACAGGCAAAGTATATTAAAAAAAAAAGTAAGTGGAGCTGAAGGAGTTGCTCCTTTTTACATAGTTGCTCAAGATCAGGATCTAGCTCCCCAAAGGGCATAAAAGTAAGATTGTCCAGACTACTACATACCTTTCTCTGGAAAGAAATCTTAATTACAGTTATTTGTATGCAATTGTGGGAAGTTTGTTTCAGTCTATTGTAATGTTTATTCATATTGTACTTAGACAGCACATACACATAGTCCTTCCTTTACCTGGTGGTTAATTATTCATAAGAGATTTTGATCAGCAAGATACAATTTATGAAGGATCCACCTATGATATTATGCACTAGTTACTTGAGCTTATTCAAAATAACTTCCTACTTTTTTATGATAAACGTGTTAGCAGTTCAGAGACCATTAAAATGCAAACAATTTTTTTCCTGTAACCTGGTGCAGTGCTTGAGCTCTAGATGAAACGACAGCCACTGTTCTATTTGTCTATCAAACAGCATTAAGTGCAGGCAGCAGAAAATAGGTGGGTAATAATTTACCATGCTTGCCTGCTTAAAATGAAAAGCACCTAAAGCTACATAAGGAATCTAATAAATGACCTATCTTCAGCAAAATTTGTCTTGTTCTCCCTTGTTTGCCCAGAGCACATCAGGAGCAGCTTTAAGAATTTAATCCTCACAGCATTCTTCAGCTGATACTCCCAGTATATGTCTACTATATTTCACCTCTGTTAAGCACATTTCTTTCAGGACAAGTATATATTTAAATCCCTGTTTCCATGGGAACCAAGTACATTTATAAAATACACAATTCTTTCTTTTCCATTTAGTGGACTGTTTGGATTTAAGCTATTCAGGAAAGCAATAATCTGTTTTCACAAACAAGTGGGGAAAAAAAACAAGAGAAAACATTTTAACAAAACAGCATATGTCTGGAGAATATGTTAAATGAATTGTGTGTTTATATGTTAGCAAGAATATCTGGAGTGACTTTTTTAAAGCATGGAATGGAACTATTGTGGTAATCTAATTTCACTCCCTGTATTTAAGGAAACCCCTTGGCTTATTACTGTAGCTAGAGCCTGCACATTTAGGAAAGCTTCTAAAACACCATGCAGAGTCAAGGCAACTTCTCACTATTAGAAAATTCAACTTTAGCGAAGTTGGGAGACAAACTCTTGCTCCTCTCTTCTGTAATATCCTTCCATTTTCTGCTAAGATGTGATACTGGACAGAATTCTGCTCTGGAGGGACTTGCTGTCAACTATGTAGTTGTGCTGAGTGCTATCAATGGAGCCGAAACAAAACTTTTTCAGAGCAATTTATTTTTGGTGCCATAGGTCACTAAAGCCTTGCTGCTTCTCTGTGCTATGTATCCTGGTTAGAACATTATTTCCCATTTAAATAATATGAAGCATTACTTTTGATGATCTATTTCAGCCAATATAGTTAAATAAATAAAAAACCAAAAACTTTCCCACAGTTTTGTCGTAAGCAACAAGATCTGGTCAGCTTTGAACCGTAGGTCAAAGTGTAACAAACCAACAGGATACTGCAGTGATCCAAGTCTAAATTATGTACTAAAAAGACTTTTCCTGTTACACTACCTTGTGACTGCAGTAATTAAAATGCAGATAGTCAAAGTTAGCTGTTGAGTTAACCTTCCGTGTGCACAGGAGGCAGAGCGAGTTCAGTTCACTTCAGGAAAAGCCATGGGTTTGGTTAGCTGCTCAAGTGAGAGTCCCTACCCCAGTGAGTCATGTTAGGGCTCCACCCACTGTAGTCCAAACACCAAGATTTCACACAAACATTACAAATGAGTTGCCACCAGGGTCTCTAGTTCTGTTGTGTGGAACCACACTAAAAATGGAAGCTTCACCCTTCCCCAAAGCACAGAAGGGGAACAGGAGGTTGTTCTGCTAGACTGCTTAAAAGAGCAGCATGTCCTATGTTTTTCACCATTGATTTTTTTAATCCTTAGGATTAAAAGCATGCATTTCAGATATAGATGGCATATGTCCACAGGTTCACAAAATCACACACCACACCACTACTTCCTCTTTGCAGCAGACTTAAGTATTCTGCCAAGTAACCTAAATGACTCAAGTAACAAGGCAAACTTAGTGACCTTCATCCCAGTATACAGAAATAACCACCAAATGAAATTGTAATTCTGGCAGCAAGGGTTTTTTTTTAAGTATCAAATTGCAGATAGCAAAATAAAAAGTTTGCTATTCTCAACAATATAGAATAATTAGTCTTATCTCCAGTTTCCAAGGCTTACAACCAAACACATGGTTGATCAATCAGTGGACATAGTCAGTTTGACACAATGTACATTCTAAATGAGGATTTCAGTAAAGCCACTTGGACATCCACAGAATGCTTGACAAGAACCCTTAATTTGTTAAACTACAGAAGACAGGAATTAGCATGAGCAGGGATGAAGAACTTGTAAGAAAACAAAGGCTGTGTTGAAAATGGAATTTGTAGAATTCTGTTAAATTGGTCTGGGGTCAATTCCAAGTTTTTTCTTAACTAAGTAGGGCACAAAAGTTAGGAATCGGCTAATGATACCTGCTGACAAAACTGTGAGGCGTCACCATTATCAAGAATAATCCAAACCAGGAGAATATGTGAATCTAATTTTTTTTCTTTAATTAAAAAGTGTCATAATGCCAGGTCATGCATTTAAATTAATAATTTTCTTGGCAAATTGGAGTTCAGCTGCAAATGACAGCAGGGGCAAGAGTTTGGGGTGCTCAGTCACACTACATGACAGATATCAAGAGGCAAACAAGGAATTTATAACAGGGAAGTATTAATGTGTTCTTATATTAATTGATTTATATGCTGATATGGGTATGGTCTTTACAAACTCAAAATCAAGAAGGACTGAAATTAAGTTGTTAAATGGGCAGCTAAGTGATCAAAGCATAGACAGTGCATCAGAAGAAAGGAGATGTTTAGTAAAATGAAGGCTACAGTATGATTGCTACCTATGAAAGATTATGTATAAATACCAGGAAGAGCATGAAAGAACAACTTTAGTAAGGACAAAGGAGTTATATTTAAGTATATTTAAAATAGAATTTAAGATATGGTTGGTCAAGACAGGAAAGAACTGAATTTGTGATTCAGGAAGCCCCTCCTAAGGTGAAGCTAGAGGACACAGGGAACCAGAAAAGATGGCAACAATTAAGTATCTGTTAAACATACCAAATTAGCAGCACAAACTTCTTTTCCTACCCAGAGAAACACATGCTATTAACCCTTTTCTTCAGTCACATGATTTTAGAACGTCAAATTTCAATTGCTTTTTAGCCAGCAAACTAACAGTAACACCACAATACAGTCTGCAAGGACTCCCTTTGTATCTTCTTCTAATCCTAGTCACCACCACCATCAGAACTGTTCTGCGCAGCACCAATCCTAAGTACCTGATAGCAGTCATAGGAAACCTGACTCTTGCATACTGCCTATCCACTAATATCACTTGAAGAATCATCTGAATGTCATCTGTAAGCCTCGCAGCACAACAGAGCACAGGGAAGCTAATTACCATCAGATATCTGCAATTTCCAGTGGTACACCACGGTATTTCTACTGCTGAGACTGTCAGCTGTCTTATACTGTCACTCCAGTATAAGAAATACTGGTGTGTTACCAGCTCCCTCCTGCAATTTTAAGAAGGCATTTCTGTTAAAGATAGTTCATCCTGCAAGTATTGGTTTTGATAAGTGACACAGAGTACTTTCATGTGCTTGTGGGTTTTACATACACTTGCTCAAAGACGTGAACAAGCACAGTCCTACTATGCTAGGAAGATGGCAGAACAAAGTGTAATGTCTGCATGCTAATTAAACTGCAGGTTGTCAGAGGTCATCATGCTTACTGAAAAAACCCACAAGGTTTCATTGCCTCTTTGTACTGCCAAGAGATGCTTCGCTGCAACTCTGTTCCTTTGTTGAGGCTGGCTGAGATTACCTGTCTGAGAAGGGTCCAAGGCAGCAAAGTGGACTGACGTTACAGATTCCTCCAACTTTTCTAAGTACGCAGTACACCAAAAGGGAGCAAGAGAATCAATTGTAACAGTAAACTCTGTTCTGAATATTGTTATTGAGGAAAGTAAGTTTTCAAAGAGAACTTCATGCTGAGGTAAAAACCCAAGATCTGCTCAACTAAGCCAGAATACCAAAAAAGATCTTATCATTTGAGCAATTAAATACTTGAGTGCTAGGAGCTGGTAAGAGAGCCATTTAAGCAAGGTATTTTAAAGCCTAATACTTACCAGGAAAACATGCACATTGCCAGAAATAAAGATGTAATACAGTAATATCCAGTAACATTGTACTCATTCAGAGAAGCCATCTAAGAAAAGAAAAAGGCTGAACATGTCACAGAGGATAGAAAAGTTGTTTATTATGTTAGTGAAGGCACCAACGTAACTAAATATAATACCTGGTGTAACTAAATATAATACATGGTGTATATAGAAGCATACCCAGAGAATGAACTATCTTTACTATTTAAAGCTAGACTTTGTCAAAATTATTTGGAGCAATGCATCCTAACAAAAAAAAAAAGTTAAAAGTCCCTTAATAAATCCAAGAAATCTGTGGTTTACAAATCAATAGCAAGTTAAAGCTTGAAATCCTTGGTGATGTTTCTTGACTCCCAAGCTCTTCCCACCATATTTTCTATTGAACTTCAAGTTTTCAGATAGATTTCCATAAAGTGGAACAATTTGAATAAAATACCATTAGGAATTCCTGTCTAGATTTTCAAACTCCAGAGAAGGAATGCCTACTAGGTAATAACACAGCCAGGCTTTACAATTAAGCAAAATGATGCATTACATTTGTGTTTGCAATATTGTCCTTCGTAAGAGTGGCCACTGAAATTTGAAATCAGGCATTCAGAATTTCAGAGTCAAAGTAAGGTTCACAACGTGCTGTTCACCCAGTGAAAAGGGACAGAATAGATGGGATCAGATACAGAGGTTTTAAAAGGGCAACTGTTTTTTTCCTACTCCAAGCATTTGGCACTGTGCTGTCTGGCATACAACCGAACCTATGGATTGTGGCCTCTTCTGACACCTCTACTTTGCAATGAATCTTTCAACCTAGGAAGACATAACCTCAGTCCCCTACGACACAGCATCGTTCAGGTACTTGCAAGTACTGGCAAATTCCACAATACCTTTTCTATATCATTGATAGCAAATCGATCTTTCTTCTCAGAACTTTGCATTTTGTGCACAGCAGCTTATTAAATAGCATAGCTCTTCAACTTGTAGAGCATTTAAAATCCCTCTTCTCACATTTTATCAGTTTTCCTAACACGGAATGGCAATGGTTTACTGCAGAGGAGTGATCAGGGAAAGAATATTATGTTTTCCCCCCCCTACCACTTTTTTGCAGTAATTGAGACTTACCCAGCTTTGCTGCTTGCTCTTTTCCTCCACCTATTTCAAGGCTTATTTTAAAAAACACCTTGACCTGAAAATTTGTGAAATAGTTAAATGGCCAAAGTTACAAATATTAAGTTTAAAGAAGGGAAACCAAAACATTTTTATTCAGACTAATAAAAAACAAGACCCGAGTTTTAACACTTATTTAATGCTCACGAATAACATTTTCAGAGAGACGAGAATCTTTGCTATACTTTCAGTTTTCATGTACCTTGTCCTTGCAATTAGAACTTAGAATTTAGCATTTGAATCGCTGGAGGAATTCCCCAGATTGGAACAACCAGTACAGGATCTACAGATTTGTAACCTGAGTCCCATTCTTGGATTTATCTGGCAAATTGGCACAAAAATTATTTTGGGGAACACTGGCTTTGCAGACTTCTCTAACATTTCAAATTCAATCAGCAAAACAGATGTGAGACATCAGAAATAGTCATTAGTAATTGGGTGGGAACAGTTACGTTGTAGAAGAGGGACACTTTTACTCTATTAGGCAAAACCTCCTCAGTACAGCTGAACAGACTTCTACAGGTAATGTTACAAAAAAGCCACAGCTCAGATTGGTATTGGCTAGCTTTCAGTTAGAACTCATTTAGAGCAAAGTAGGTTTTGGGGAGAAAATGGGAAGTTTCTGTTCACATAATTTTAGGAGCAGTACAGGGTCATGAAACAGAAAATTCCTGTTTGAGAACACCCAACTTTTAACCTCAGAACTTCATGAAGTGTATTTTTGCTGTCCTTTTCTTCTTTTGCAAAGATGGGGACTCCAGTAGCCAGTTGTTCAGCCACAAATGTTTTTCAAGCCCTTATAACCATGAACTCAGTTCAATTCTCTGAATCCCCACTTTATGAGGGGCTAATGCTATTGACCTTGATTTGCTTTCCCAAAAGATGAGCTATGCGTAGAAATGATACCATAACATAAACTGAATTCGCTGTCTCATACTCTTGTCAGTACCCTGCTGAAGAAGGCCATGTACACAGCACCGCTAATAAAGCAGTGACCATTCTGTAGTCCTCCATGGAAAACCATATTATGTGCAACACAAGAAGCCACACTTGCAGCGTGCTTTAACAGTTAGGAAAAAAAACCTGCAAAGAAGCCTGCAGAATTGGAGTTGACTTGCATCCACTGTAGTTTTTTTTCCTGATGCCATGTTATCCCCCCTTTCCTTCAAAAGTGGATTCATTTTATAATAAATGAGAACAGTTTTTTTGGACAGAAAGCATGCTTGCCATTGCAATGGAACTTTTATTTCGAATAAATTCTTACAATAAAGCTGTATTTTGTTAAGATTCAGGGATTCCATTTTAAAATACTGGGCTCAACTAAACTGCAGCCGTCGCCATTAATTTCCTAAACGATGTTAGGGATTTTTCAGGGCAATGGAAATAAAGATGTAAACCAAGTCATCTAGGTAATTAAATTATGGTCCAAGGAAATTTGTAACACCACCATAGAAAAGTATATCTGCACGTTCTTCAGGCTCTTTGAAGGGTAGGGTGGCAGAAGTTTCTTTATAAACTCAGAAGTTTTTCATTGAGAGCAATCTGTGACTGTGTGAGGTTTGCCAAGTAGGTTACCATCAGTAGGTCCTGAGAGGGGAAAAAAAACCAGTGATCAGAAATATTAACAAAGATGCTAGCCTATTAGGGAGTTGAATTTTTTAACACCTGCAAAGCAGTTTACAATCAGCTACTAGAAATACTGGTAGTCCTTAAAGTCCTACCCTGAGGAAAGCTTCCATTGCAGGAAGGTGGTTCTGGTATTCCCAGAATATGAAACACTGCTTGTGAAATTTTAACTCTGAGTTCACCCATGTTAACCAGGCAAGTCAAAGGGTATAAGCAAAATTAAAAATTAGTTCTGGTCTTGCAGACTGTAGGTAAACAACACATTCAGAAACTTAGCTTTCGCTTTCTAAAAATCTGTTACAGAAATAAGGTGGCACACTAAAACCTTGTTCGTGTCCTGTTATGCAAGGAGACAGAACTTCAGCAGAGGCAAAGGAAGCTGGCAAGTCACCAGTTATCCTTCAAATTCATGCTGCTTTAAGTCTGGTAATTCATATCGTCCAATCACTCTAAAAGAAGAATTGGTGATGGCTTTCAGATTACTTGCATAATTCCTAGGTACTTTAGAAATGATTATGTGCAGTTGCTTGCAAGATTATTATGGTGAGCTCCTTTATCCACCTTCAGCTCTTAAAACATCAAATTATTTAGAAGAAAGGGCTGTATTTTCTATTAACATGTTTGTATGAAGAGATGGATTGTTTTGATCACAGACAAATTTGTGTCTGTATGACAAATTTTCAAAATTGCTGGCAACACACTAAAAAAATTATGTTATGAACTTACATTGATATTGCTGTTCAACATTGTCTCAAAGTCCTCTGGTGAAATCTTTGGCACCTGGTTAATAAGATCCATCAGGAAACGCCCGACAGTGTTGTCAGCAGCCACTTTGCCAGACTAAGCATAAGAAACATACACTTCATCATGTAAAGTTCAGTAAGGTTAGGGCCCAGAAAGAGAATATATAAAAACAAGATGCCTAAGTTTACATCAAACTTATTTGCTGGCTCAAAAATCTGGCCTTACCAATACATCCTCTGCATACTGCAGCACCATGGTCAGGGTATCCTGAATCCTGGCTGATGCTGACCCCACCTGCTGTAAGTCACTGGACAAGCCAATCACTCGATTAGGGCTAAAACAAGTCTTCATGATAAGATCCACTGAAAGCAAAAGGAGGATCAGTGAAGAAAACCGACTACCATGGAAATCAGTTTAAATCCTTAACTTGTTAAAGATTTTTAGGATAGCTTCAGCAAGACAGTCTAATTCCCAGTAGAATTCCAATGAATAGCAATTTTACCAGGGTAAAAAAATGATTTGAACAGTGTCACAATGGTTACAACCAAAATAGGAAGAAAACATTCACCTCCTATCCGCTCTGTATCGTAATAAACATACTTCACTGTTAGAGGTGTGAACATCACGCCCATAGTTTTACCAGGGACTCCCATTGGGGCACTAGAAGAAAAAAAATAAAAGAACAGAACATTTTCAGCATGGACGTATCTAAGGGAGGAAGTAATAGATTTCCATCTCAATGACCTCTGTTAGCACTGAAGGGTGAACGTGAGTAGGTTACTCATTCTCACCAAAATCAAAAATATTAAGACCACGGATAACTGAGGACCAGAAATCAGTCCTGGCATACTATTAATTGCTCATTTTCATTCAAGAATATTCCTAGCTGGTCTGACATTCGTCAGCATGAATGCATGAAGAGCTAAGTACTATCGTCTTAGCCACGGTTTCTTCTTCCTTATAGAGCAAGTATTCTTCTATCCTGAAATACTCCATGCTTTGAGAAATCACTTAAGGAACAAACATAAATATGACAAAAATTCACGTACAAAGCACTCTCAACACCTTTATTACTCCTATTATTCAAAGTAGTTGAAGTCCATTTATGCTTTAAGTAAGGCGTCATGGAAGAGCTTCCTTTTTGAAGCTGCACAGTCAAGAAGCAATAGACTTCCAGTACAAAGAAAGGCTGAGTTTTTTTCCTTGAAAAGGAGAGCTCTTGAGCCAGTACTGGGAATAGTGGAGTACTTTCATTTCTCAATATTTAATCTCCATTATTAATTGATAAAAATGGAAGGGGTTAAGGGGAAGAAAGACTAATCAAGAGATGCTGTTTCCATTATGTTTTAACCGCACTAATCCGTCAACTTGTATAAACTGCTGAGCAATAAAGCTCAGTGCCTACAGGCTAGCATTCGGACAGTGTGATGGAAGTTAGTGACATTAATGCTAGCTATATGAACCCTGTGAAATGTCACAAAGATGTTCAGAACACTGTTAATTAAGTCACAATTCCCCACCCAATGAGGTACCATCTTATGAAAGGTTAGGTCTTTCAACTTACATACAATGGTCAAGACATTCCAATGAGAAGTAAGCCACAATCCCTGGCGCACTACTCTGTTTTAGCTACTGCACAGTATTGTCCAAAATGGGAGGCTGCAGCTCACTACATTTCTCATTACTCTGATGTGGTCTCTCTTATTCAGATAGCTCCCCTCGCAGAGTACCTGACATAGGCTTTAATGCTCATGCGTGAATTCTGGAGACTCGTGTCCACAGTGAGGTGGATTGGATTGTGCGCTTCCCGGCTGTAATACTCGTGGATCAGGACAGAGTGTTCCGTGATGTCATGACCTGTTGCATACCTTCAAAAGAGCACAGTTTGAGGAGCCATTCTTCCAACACTCAAGTGCCCATTGTTTGGCATTGTTGGTATTTAACAGCTTTGTATCCTAAACCACTGATTTCCACACACTGAGCTGCAGAAGCATACTAAATACAAGTGTTTTAACAAGGGAATTTGTAGTTTTCTGGCCAGCTGTCCTAGAATTGTAGGAATCACAGGCTGAGCAGACCCATGCCCAAAACACGCGCAAGGCCGGTTCTCTAGTACCGGCCATAAAAAGTTGGTACAGTTGACATCAGGCACCCAAGGTTAGTTATCTGTTACTATGTTCTGGACTTATTTCTGTGTATGTCAAAGCATGCCAAACAAATTTGGACCAACCAAGTAGATCTTCCATGAATCAAACATCTCTCTGCAGGAGGTGTAACTTGTTAATCTAGCTCCCTTAACTGCTCTGCAATTAGCTTCTCACATACACAGGTACACTCCTGTCATTACAACTGCACTGTGCTGTGCCATGAGAAAGCTGTTGAAGTTTGCTCCACAGGAACAGAGCTAAGCTATTTTGTAGGGTCAGAGATGTACAAAAAGACTAATAAAGCTATCCAAACACTCAGAGACAGACTCTGTTCCCATAACACCCTACTGATCCTGCTTCGCATCCCACACACAACAACTTCCACCTTTTCTTAGCAGAGAACTTATGCACGCTCAAGCTGATATCACCGATTCCTCCTGGGGCCTTCAGTACTCGAAACTACTCTTTTGTACTCTCTCTTCTTTCTAACCAGTCATCTTCCATGGTGCGGGTTGTATTACAGGTGGCTAAGTTCTTCTAACAAAGCTGTGCAAGCATTCTCTAACTCACCGCTCCTCTGTGATACCTTTGCTAGACAAAACCAAACCCTGTAAGTGTCCAATACCATCTCTTCCTATTAGGAATGGCAGGAGCTTTACAACTGACTCGATAAGAAGAGCTGGAAGACCTTGCTGTCACAAGCATTAGTGCTTCTGCTTCTCAACCTGTGACAAAAGTACGTATTTCAAGTAGTTTAAGGGACCAACGCGACTGCTTGCATGTTCTTGCAGAAGGAGAACTTACCACCCCAAGATGATCTCGCTAGGAGACACCTTCTTGTGCAACTCATACATGTTTTTGGCAAATTCCATATCGACTGCCACCTGAGAAAAGGGACAGGACGAAGTCAGCTGGTTACACGGATGCTTCACCCTGAGCAGAGGACGACACAGGCACAAGCCCTAACGCCGCCATCACAGGGGCCGCACGCCCCGGCGGTCACCACCCCGTCGAGACCCACCGCCCGCTCTACCGCACAGCGGGCGTTCCCGCGCTCCGTACCTCATCCTCGGACTCGTTGTGAGGGACGGAGAAGCAGTTAGTGACCTCCACCGAGTGCTTGTCCACGGTCCCTGCGGGAGTGCAGCGCGGTTAGGGGG
>NW_009593291.1:0-6191 GCF_000690535.1 Cariama cristata
CTTCCAACCATAACGATTCTATGTTTCTACGATTCTATGATTCCTCTTAACCCAAAAGTACGAAAGAGAAGAAACAGCTAAGTCACTACAGCTGTCAATTTTGCCCCATAATGGGCTTTAAAAAAAAAACCCAGACTGTTCACATCAGCGTATACCGTCCTCTTATGATAATGACTTCTGCTGGTGGTAGGAAAAGTTTGAAACTATAGGAATATTTTACAACCAGTACCTTTAGACTATGATGTTTAGTCCTCTCTTTCAATATGGTAAGTTAACTTATGATGGAAATGCATAAGAACTTTGATTCCATGAGCTTTGTGCTCATGGTAAAGATGAGTACAGGGGCAAACATAAAAATGATGGCCTTTCAAACTTCAAAATAGAGAAAGATTTTTTCCACTTGTCCTTTGGATGAGCTGTAATGTCAGGATTTTGCTCCCTTTGCAGCGTTACTTTGTCCTTCATCCAAACTATTAGGGGAGTTACTTCTATTCAAGTTTATAATCAGCCTAGTTCATGCAACAGACTATTCCAAATATACGCAGTATTCATCGTTATCTCTTCTGATCTTATTGAGCAATGTTGCTGTGCAGCAGTCAGTGATAACTGTACTTTTGCCCCAGATGGTTTCTTTCATCTATGAGTGGGATGAATCTTAATGTATGGCCCAAGTGTGGAAGTTTTAGACCAGTAGTTGGTATTCCTCTTAGCTAATTTAAAGCTAACTCAGATATGGCGACAGTGCACTGCAGCCATTATAGATATCTTGCAGCCATCAAGCTATTAGGTCCTATCGATGTCAAAACAGTTATGCTACTGGTGTCTGGAGGAACTCTGCTGTCCTGTGATTGTCCCCTATAGTACTTGTTTGGAGGTCACTTAACGAGGTATTGTGTTGTCTCACTGCAGTTTTTTTCAGTGTACCATCATAAAGCTTCTCATTCATACAGGGAACTAATATCACAATTTAGATATGTGGTAACTTTATCTCTTTGATCCAGATGTATCATAGCTGTAACATTTTCCTTATATAGCAGTATTCTTAGACTATGTATGACTGCTGCTATCAGGATAACCACCTTGTATGGTTAAAGAGAAGATAAAGAATGACTGTTGCTAAATAAAGAAGAAGGGTAGAAGAAATGGGACCAACAATAGAGCTGGTATAGAAATTGTTACCATAGCAATCTCTTCAGATGAGCTAGAGAATGTTTAATTGCCAAGCCCATCATGGTATGGTTTATAACTTGATTACTCAACTCACAGAGGGGAAGTAGTCATGGGGCATGCCTCAGAAATCTCGTTCTCATCTGGGCTCCAAATGTGAACAGCCAGATTCAGCTTGATACGATTAGGAATAGCAGAGATGTTTTTGTCTAGACTGCAAGCTCTCTGGGATAGGAACCAGGCTCTTTGTCTATAAAGCACCTATTTTGGGTGATGTCCCTGAGCATCTAGTATGAATAAATGACTTGGAGATAATGAAAACTAAGCCAACATAAATCTGTGCATTGGTGACCAAACTATTGCAGTTTATTGAGAGGGTTTTTCAGCCAAGGCCACCGTACTGGCATACCATGCTAATTTACTATGTGATGTTTTCTTCCCCCTGTTTCTGACACCCATTCAGATCCACTCAGAGTGCGGCTGCGGGGCTCCTTTCTTATTATCCAGGTGAGCCAGGACATCCCTGAGGTGGTTCCTACTTTCTATCTCAGATTTCATTTTCACAGTCTCTCACAGCCCAGCCTTTCTGTATCCAGAGGACAAATTCTGTCTCTAGTATCTAGATCCCTAATAACATAATCTGTTGAATATACTCTGATGCTGCCTCCTACACTTGGCAGGCACTCCACAAACATCCACAACACTGTCTCATTCCTTCCCTTCTACACCCTCTCTAATACTTTCCTTTGCTTATATGTCTACAGAAAGCATGCCAGTAAGCAGCCCATAGGTGTGGTGTTGAGGTGATAATTATATTTTTAGCTTCCAAGTGCATCTTGGCTCTCCATGTCCAATTGACTGTCTTTCAGTGTGCATACTTTTGGGGCACGGATTACTGTTGTTTAAATTGGTTTGACACCTAGCACAGATAGGGCCTAATTGGTGCATGTATGCTGGGAGTATGTGTTACGTAATGACAGAGAAGTACAAGTAGTGTTCAGCCTTTATGTGGAATTTCAGAGTGAGTCTTTTCTACATGACAGTGAAGGCTTGTTAGATTTATTTAGATGCAGTCTGAAAAGTTAATAGGAATCAGGCTGGTTGGCCCAGCTTGCTGACAAAGTCAAATCGGTTTTCTCTACCACAACACAACAGTAAAGAGCATAATTCTCAAATGTCAGTTAGGTAATTAATATATAGTCAAAACACAGTAGTAGTGATTATTTATGTGGTGGCATGAGGCAGAAACAATCTCTGCAGCTGATGCACATTACGCACATCCCACAAAGTATGAAGTACTACACCCTCCAGGATTTCTGTACCTTGAGCACACTCAGTTGCTCCTAGCTTTTCGCCAGTTACCTGGCCTCTTTGGATTTTTGTAGTTTCAGTTTAAAAAAAGCCCTGTTTGTTTTGCTTGCTAGATTTTCTAAAATCCCAACAATCAAGGTGTGCCACCAAAATTGAAACAGTTTTTTACATTTTTACATCACCTTTTTACAACACTTTTATATCTTCTGGACTCTTCTTTTGTTACGTCAGTGAGTGCAAAATTCACTGTAGCACTGGGAGCAAGTCCCACCTGTGCTAAGAGTACATCTGCTCCATACCGGTTTACTGCTTTCACCACCTGCATCCATGTTACAGAGGAACATCTGGATACTATTACAATTATAAAAGGTGCAGGTTTTATTCTCAGTGCAGGATTGGACTCTGATTTCACAACCTTTCTTGAAGAGTGAAGCTCAAGTAAATACATCCTGTCCCATTTATAATCAACATATACTTAACATCAATAAAACATAATGGATCTTTATGCTAATTGTATCTTCATCATCATCAAGCATAATTGAGGTAGTATTAATAATCACTGTTGTTATAGAGTAAAGGCTATGAATTCAGCCCTCATCATCTGGAAGAGAATTATGCTCTTTCTGTCCTTTTCTTTTTTCAAGTAGCAAATTGGTTGTGGATTTCTTTATCTCACAGAGAGAGGAGAGATGGAAGCCGTAAGGCTAACTGGTTCTTGCCGACTTGAGTTCTGTCGCACAGAACGGAAGCAGAAACTATTTATAATCCTTCAGAATTGTTTATAGAATCTATTCCTACTCTTCCCACCCAACTCAATGAGATTGAGTATTTGCATGTGCAGTGAGGTACAGATCTGTTCCACAACCATGTCCAGATAAGGGAACAGACCACAAGATGACTATGTGAAAGGGGACATGGAATGGAAAATGGAAAAGGCAAAAGTGATTTCACAAATTCCAACTGGGAAGGAGCATGAAGCTGTACCTGCTGCATGTGCTTCCTGCCTCTTTATGGCAGTATTTTAGAAATGTGAGGCTTTTACTTTGCCAGAATGGACAAGGAAGTATAAATGTAACCAGAATGTGAAATCCTTCAGGCATTTTAGCTCGTTTACAAATGTGTTCACACCATTTTATCAGTCAGGCATTGCTAAACAGGTGTGACCATTTCCTCCTGACATGCTTTCCCAGTTTCCTCCTCGTATGAGGAAACTCAGGCTTATTACTTCTGGCTATGGTTATTTAAATACATAGAGGAGACACAAACAGTTTGTGCAATACAACTGTACACTTGCTGAGTAATGGATTAGTAAAACCAGCATATTATATGTAGGCAGAAGCTAACTTTTATATTACTTCTTGAAAGACTGTATTTCCAAAATAGTTTATATCACAGCACCTTTTGCTGTGATCACCTATTGCTGATCGTATCAGCAATAACCTATCTGTGATGTTAGGTCACTGCAGAGAGAGAATGTTCTTCAGAAATAACAGTTTCTGGATGTAAGGATTAAATCCTGAGCATCCTAAGATGTCTGTACTCAGGCTGGAGAGATACGTTACAGTTTGGCACCAATCTTTTTAGCCTCCATAATTTTCAGTTAAGGGTTTTGTTATATGGAAGATAATGATAGTGCATATATTCTGCTTTCAAATACATTCATCCTTCTGAACTGTTTCAGCTGTCCTCCTCCTTTCAAGGTTTTATGTATATGATCCAGACAGCTGTCTCCCCTTCCTCTTCTGTATGTAATGATAATGCTCTCTGCTATATTGTGTACCTTTATACTGTCTAGACCTGTGTCTTTTCCACTATTTTCTGTCTCTCAGACATCTTGTCTTTACTGTTATTCCAAAACATGGACTGTGTTGTATTTGTATGGGATGTGAAGAGGGAATTCTCTATTGGAAAGACTTTATTTTTCAATTACATTGATGAGGTCTACATCAGCTATATATAATAATATATATATTGCCTTGCCTATGAACTGTGCCTTAGATTGTCATGGCTTTAGTGACACTGTTTTCATCCTCATCATGTTCAACTGTAAATCTGTTTGGAGCCTTCAATGAATATCTTTTGGCTAGTTTCTTCAGCTAAATATCTCTCAAAAGCAGAGCAACTTCCTCAACATGACTCCATATCATCTGCCTCTCTTCTCTGCTCAGATGTTCTGATTACTTCCACTACCTACAAATCTGGCCTTCTGTTTGAACTCTGAATTAATTCCTCTTCTTAGCACCTATCATACGTCTACCACACCAAACATGTATGCCAGTGTTCAGATTTTCTTTAGCCATAATCCTATCTGTGGTTGGTTTTGTCTTCTGACCTTTCATAATGTAGTTTCTTTCTATGTGGCTTTCCATGCTTCCCCTCCTCCAAATTCTAGCTTGTGCAGAGCAGCACTGTCTAGATTCTGTCATATGCAAGAGAGCATAACCACATCGTCCACATCCTTAAACAACTCCAATGGTTCCCCACTCAACTCACAAACTGCTTCAAAAAAAGCATTACTTGATTTCAAAATGGTCTTGGGATCATTCCAGCCTTCTGCATGGCCATCTTTTTCTCCATTCTTTCTTCTGTTCCACTAATAGAGGCCTGTTATCTACTCTTACACTCTTCCATATTTGTCTTTTCCTCATTTCATTTCTCTGGATCATGGATTTCCACTGATTTTCAAAAAATCTTTCAGCACTGATGCATATAAAACGATATTAATTTATGCCATTTTCTTTCCATCTTTGTCTCAGATTTTCTCGTGTGGTTTTACATTTCTGAAGCCTCAGTATTTTCACAGTAACACCTATTGTTGTGAAACACCATCTGGGATATGACTCTAATGAAAAAGGAGATACAAAATAACTTGGTTTTGGAGATATGCTGGTGAGAAACATTTGCTTAACCATATGGAAATTACATTTCTCTAGAATCTAGACCTAAAGCTGAAACAGTAGGGATGTCAAGGTAAGTCCCCAGAAAATTCTTAAGAACTCATATAATATCTCTTAAAAAGTCTGTCACTTTTTCTTTTTTAATGGAGAAGTTCATTAGCAAATTAATGAGAAATGGCACTTTGAAGATGCTCTGCTTTAGCTTCACTATGTTCCCATTTAATTCCTTAGTAAACTATATAACTTTAAGAAGTGTTATGCCAGTGTTGATGTTTTTGATAAGTCCACTCTAGAAATCCAAGGCAATCCTATTTTAAATCATTGCTATTCTTTGTGAATTAGATGGAGGATGTAAATGGTGTGCATAAATGTTGCTGTTTCAGATCAAGAATTGTGAAATCCTAAACAGAGAAAATTTGAATGAATTAAAAAAAAAAAAAAAGGCTCTTTATTGGGTAGGATGTAAGAATGGAGTCACAGTTTACTGTGGTAGATTTTTGGGGTAGGAAGGGTTGTGGGTTTTGTTTGTAAATAGAATTTAATTTCACCCACTGGAGGTAGAATTATGCAATTAAACTTTTAAAAAACCTTCTGGCATAAGGATATTGCAGCACTGTAAAAAAAGAGAAAGGACATTTCACACCCAGAAGTTATCCATATGGCCACTGACCACATGTTTGGTAGAGATGTGAACAATATGTCATTGGTATTTACAATTCCAGGTAGTTTTCTTGTATGCCATAAAAAGTAAATACTTAAGCACCAGTCTTTGCTGTGTAGATCTTTAATGGCTGTGGGAAATTCTCTTTATTTAGC
>NW_009593291.1:6298-35647 GCF_000690535.1 Cariama cristata
GGGATCTCAAGAGCATTGTTTCGCTGTTATTCTGATTGTTAAAATGCAGTTAATTTCGTTCCTCTTTTTTTTTTTTTTTTCTTTCCTGCAGGGGTGAGAGGGACTTTGGAAAATGGGGTGTGTGGGGGGGTGTGGTGTGTAAAGAAACCTAGAAAGAAAAAGAGAAAAGAAAATGAAATTTGAAAGAAACAAAGGGATGAGAATACCGAGAGAAATGTTGAAAAATATGGGAGAATTGAGAGCTGTAAGTTTGGGTGGAGAATCCTGGCAAATATTCAGCACATACAGGGTACTGTAATGGTAAAAAGGGAAGAAATAAGAAAAGCATACTACTCGTGAGTTCTGTGCTGTTTCCCCCCCCTTTTTCTTCTCTTTTACCTAATGTACTAGGGATCAGTAGACATGTGGTAGTGGAAAACATACTGTGGGGCCATGTTAACAGAAGTAAATGCAATCGTACAAGATATTGCACTGCCAGAAAGTGGCAGATGACTTGGTCTTCCATGCAGCTGGACAGATATGATACCATGTGCAGCTTAGCAAAACAAAATTTTGGTTAAAAACCTTTGATTTCGTTCTTCTTTGGGAATTTTATTTAAGGATGTCCTGGGAGGATGTTTGGAGATTCTATTGTTGTTCAGAATATGGCATGCTGCCCACATCTGTGTGAGGTTTTTCAGCAGAACCTTAACACTTCCAAACAGATGTTTCAAAAAAAAAAAAAAAAGACTTTTCTTAAATGCAATATGCACAGGTCTGACTATATTTTTGTTACAAAAGTCAAACCGATTGACATGTTGAACAAGGAAGATAATGTTTTGAACCTAACATGAGTCGTAATCAAGCATATTAGTTTGAAAATCCTGTCAGCCTCTTTTTCTTGTTTCTGCCCATAAGCCTTGTGGGGAGAGCCCTTTCCCTCTCTTCTCCACTGGAAAAGTCAAGAGTAATTTTGCATCAGACGATGTGAAAAGAGATAAAACCTGAGCTAACATGAAGGTGGCCTCACTATTTCAAAACTGTCAGCTGCACAGAAAATTATGTCTATGCATTTGAGGACACCCCCAAATGCAATCTATCCTTCACTGTTGAATTGATTTTCTGTTTTTTAGACTCCTGATTATCATTCAAGACATATCAATAACTTCTCCTCTTTGCTCTTCCAAACACATTCTCTAATTTGAACGTCTGGCAACAGGGTGATCTGGATATGAGCATTACCAGAAGTCATGTTGTTTCCCTGTCCAGACAAGGGAGTTCTATGTAAGATGTACCTGATGACTGACCAATTACAATGAAAAATGTGAAAAATCATTGTGCTGAACAGGCATCCAGTCTATCTGCTTGCCCAAAGGAGTGATGCAGTCTACCTCAGTCATTCCCAACAGGTGTTTGTTTAACTGTTCTTAAAGATGTCCGGTGATGAAGACACCACAGTTTTTCAGGTGATCTAGTCCAGTATAATATTTTAACACAGGATTTTTCCTAATGCCTAATCTGAATTTCCATTGCCACAGTTTAAATTTACGGCAATCAGACTCTTCCAGTCCTTTTTCTATAGCCTTTTATATGTTCAGAGGTTGTTACTCTTCCTAACCTTCCCACCTCCCATCACTTTCTAGAGTGTTTTCACTGTACGGTATACCTCTAGTTCCTTGAGTGTCTGTGATCATGCTTTCAGAATCACTGGTCAGCCTCGTTATTTCCTCTTCACTATGTCCAGTCTGTAACTGTACTCTGTAAACATGTCTTTTTGCTTGTGCTTCTGTTGCTGCACTCCTGTGTTTACATTTTTTTGCAACAGCACGACATGGCTGACTCGTATTTAGTTTGTGATCCACAATAAAGTATAGATCATAGAATGGTTTGGTTGGAAGGGACCTTGAAGATCATCTAGTTCCAACCCCCCTGCCATGGGCAGGGACACCTTCCACCAGACCAAGTTGCTCAAAGCTCCATCCAACCTGACCTTGAACACTCCTGGCATCCACAACTTCTCTGGGCAACCTGTGTCAGTGCCTCACCACCCTCATGGTGAAGAATTTCTTCCTCATATATAATCTAAATCTTCCCTCTTCCACTTTAAGATACTTTTCTATAAGTTTCCATTTGTCTGGTGTGTCCACATCTGCTTTAGCTATGCCGTATTTTGAATGCCATCTGAAGTAGCAGTTCCATTCTGGTATTTTCAACAGAGTTGGTTCATTTTTTGAAAAGCTTAGAAAGTAATCATGAAGTATTTTTGTGGTCAGGCAAATTTTAATTCATATCTGACTCTTTTCCTGACTTTCCCTCTCTATTTTTTGTGTTCTGAGGCCACTAGTGCTTAATGATTACAAATGGAGTTAAAGTATTTGGAACAGAACCTGAGAAGAGGCTTATTAAGTACCTTGAACTTGATCATTCTCTTTAAGGGATTTTATGGTGACATGCCTGAGGACTACTGAGAATAAAGGACCACCTCTGTTTTCTAAGTGCTTTAAATAGGCCACAATGATTAACCTACTCTGTCTTGTTCTAATTGTTTTCTTATCTGATTGCTGCTGGGTATTATTGTTTTTTGGTCTTTATAGGTTGGATCCAAATAGTTTTGAAATAGGTGCTCAGGAATGCTTCATTCTGAGAGAGGCACACTTGATGGAGGTACCTCCCCTTGCTTGTTTCTGTCACGATTTCAGAAAACTCTCCTCATTCCTCATGTTAGGGTTTTGAAACTCCTTGTTTCATTTCCAGTTTGCCATCTTAAACCATTCAACAACTTTGGATAAACATGCTACTTTGGTTTATGCTTTGAAGACAATCAATGCTACAGTCAGTCATTGCTAACCAGTTAATAGGATTTCAGGGGAAATCATGAGGACAAAAACTAATGGGTTCTCTGCCATAGTCACAGGTCTTCTGCTTGGAGCTTGTGTGGTGCTTGGAACGCTGTGTGACTGGCACTGGCAGCTGGTCAGCTCAGGGGTACTTCTCTGATCTTGACAAGGAAAAGCCTTTTTAGTATGGAAAGGTAATCATTACAGACATTCTCTTGCTTACTCTTCTCTATTATTTAGGGAAAAAATGTTTGATAGTCGTGAATCGTGGTGAAAGTCTTTTCAATACTTGTCAGTGTAATGAATGGTCATCTCTCAAACAAAGTACCATTGTGTCCTGTTGACGCAGTGTGAACAAACCTTATGGTTAGTTATCTTGAGAGTGTCTCCAATGTTACCAGCCATACTGCATCCATCCTAAAGTCTTGGGCATAGCTGCTGTTACTGGACTAGCACTGGGGTGATTCTGCAATTTGTTTAAGGTTTGAAGTTCTTGAAGTTCTGAAAAATGTAGATGGTGGTGATAGGCAGTACTTCTTCCATGAACTCCATCCTGGTAGATCTGTAGTCTCCAATTAGCAGTTAGGGACATCTCTACACTATCTTACATTAGCAGGTTGTAGAACTTCAGTAAAATATTTCTGAAGAGTTTAAAATACTGGTTTTGAGCATTATGCTGCGCTGCTGCTGTTTGGAGCAATGACTGCTGTTGCATTGTGTAGACGTGTGGCTTCCCTTCACTAGCTACTAGCTTACTTTACTGTTTGAATTTCAGCTGCAGCTGAAATGCAGAGGATAGCATTTTAGCAAACTGTTTGCAGTAGTATTTGGGGAATGTGAAGTTGAAGCAGAGATGACCTCGGAGTCCAAGGAGCTCTTGAGTCGTACCTAGTGATTGAGGTCACCTTTTCTGGAAGAGCATGACAGTTCTGGCAGCTCTTGAGACTGTGAGAGCTTAATTAAAGCCAGTGCAGAAACTGAATGAAAGAAGGAAGTGAACTAGGCAAGACAAAGATATTCTGTAGTAGCTGAACATATCCTCATCTCATCACCATCTACACATGATCTCTAAATGGTAATGACTATCATGTATGTTTATCATGATGAGACAGATGAGACAGATGAACCTCGCAAACAGCAAACATGAACTAACATTTATCTGCGTATACAGAGGAAGCTTCCCTCACTGTGGATGGAAGAGCCTGTGGAATCTTAAATTTGTAAACAATAAACATAATAGTATACACAATATTCCCAGTTTCTTCCTATTCAACTCCTTGCAGCTATAAAACATAGGATAGGAGCTCTCTGACTGACCTGCTGTGACCCAGTTTGAGTCATTTCACTTCTCTTTATCTCTGTTTTTCCTCAACTTCTTGCTCATCTTATCCATTAAGCTTTAAGTTTTTAAAACAGGAACTTTCTCTTCCTGTGCATATTTATCTTGTGCTTAACACAACGGCCTCAATCTTGGTTGAGGCCTCTTGCTGATACCAGAATACAAATAACAATAGCAGGAGCAGCAGAAGCAATAACAAAGTAGGTGGTTTAACCTTTGATGATCTTTTCCTGAGACATCTCTGGATACTGGAATACAGTCACTTATCCATTTATTTATGTTTCTCTCTGGTGACTTTGAGTTGGCATATTGTCATAGTACAATGACAAGTCGCCAGCAGTCCATGCATTGGCTGGCTCTTTCAATCACTGATCATTTTTTATTCCATGTAATGGCCCTTCGTTTGCAGTTGTTGTTTTAAAGGTGACCCCTAACCCTGCTCAGGGAAAGAAATAATGGATAGATTGAGGTCTGAGGCTTTCTTAGTATTATTACTCAGAGCAAGTGAATATTAGCAAGGGCTGGTACTGCTGCTTATCTGCACCTGCATGTAAGAAAAACTTGAAGGCTAGGGTGTGGTGGTGGTGGGTGTATTTTTTTCCCTGCTCTCCCCTCCACCCTTCTCCAGCTGGTCCCTCATCCTGCTTCTCTCTTGTATTTCAGTTTCTCCTGTACTCATTTCTGTTGTGTGGAATTCGAGGTTTCTCAATACACATTCCCTGCCCCCAGCCCGCACACTCCCCACGGACCCAGCTTCCTCTCGCACATTCCACAGTGGAGCATACCACTCCGGAGGCAAAGTGAGCTCAGGGAAGAGTCCATCCAAAGCCTCTCTGTCTCAGCCTTGCTCCGTCATCGTCTCACCGTGCGAGAGCACTTTCACTAGTGAAAATGCAAAGATAACAGTTCTCATGGCACCGTGAATTAGAAATTCCTGAAATATTTCCAACATCAGCCAGCAGAAAAGCAGGGTGATAGAAAACAAATGGTGACAGGAAGGCAACAGGGAAATAGGGAAGGGAAATGTAGGCTGTATAGGCTCAGGCAAAAAAAGAGAGAGAAAGAGACAATAAAGCCAGGAGACGGGGGAAAGGGGAAGCGGAAAGAGAGGAAACATTGAGAAAATGTGAGGGCAAATCAAAGAATGAACAAATGAACCATGCAGGCTGTAAAATGAACGAGAATGAATTTAAGTGCATGGAACAAATATTCAGATAGTGATCAAGGATAGAGAGCAGATGCTGAATATGAGTGAGAGCCAGAAACACAAAGGGATTAAAAAAATCTGTCAGAAGATTTGGGTAAGTTCTCGTTCAGTTTGTGTTTGGTTTGATTTGAGTAGCCCATCCTTCATTTTCATTTCAGCTTGTCCACTAGGAATCTGGGGTATCCCACAGCAGATTATTTTATCCCAGGCTGTTGCTGGTGTTTTGCTTCTTACTGCTTTTTTAATCAGTACTAATTGGGCCTGTCATCTGGGTAGGTCCAGGATATAGGTGTTGTGACCTTTGTGGGAGAGGGTTTCTTCTACGGCTTAATGTGTTTATGTTTGAAATCTATGCTCAAACACACGGTCATCCAAACTGCCCACATCTCAGAGTACACTCTGTTTCTGGGAAGTCTCGTGGTGCTGAGTATCATACCGTCACTCCCTATACCCACCCTGCAAGGGGGGAAACCCACAGGAAAAAGAATCAGTGTGTTGATGTGTAACTTCTGCATTAGGAAAGGCTGTTATATAGCCTTTCAGAGCAGCACAATGAGCAGCAAAAAGAAACAGGCAGAAAGGAACCAAGTCAAATAAAAAGGTTTCTCCCTCATAAAGTATTAAAGACAGATACCATATAAAACCTCATTTATGAGCTGCTCCCAGTTACGAACCATCTCTAGATTGGCAGCAGCACCTTTACCATACTGCTTTTAATAGAAGCTGTCTTCCTTTGGTACTGTACTTTTCCATATGAGCTTGAGGGGAAAGTAATTTAGTTTAATAGCAGCCACCCTCATTTTGAAGCAGGCCTTGATTTAAAGCCGGAAGTAATTAAATGTAATGAAGCCCTTAGCTTCTGCACTAGGATCAGAGCCATGCTATTCACAGCCATACTTGCACGTCCTTGTTGCTAATGTGTCACTAGTCTGTTTTTTCCAATCACTGTGGCCTGTGTTTTTAATTCCATGTAGTACAGTATCTGTGAAGGTTAACAGCTTTACAGTAGTGGTCTGAAAACAGAGGGAAGGCTCATCTCAGGACTGGGGCGTTTATGAGATTTCTGCTTATGATCTAAACATGATTTTTTGTGCTCTGTTTCTTTCATTGGTTTATATAGCAGTGGACTGTCAGTCCCCAACTCTAAACAAAAGCCTTTAAGACAGTAATTCCCAAATTTCCCTTGCAACAGCAAAACTAAAAATAAAGCTTGCCTTTTAAAGGAACTTGCATACTAACTATTCCTTCTCCTTCCCCCCCTCAATGATTTAATCAGATTTCTCTGGGTGTTCCCTGGGTGTTCTCTGGGTGTCCCTTGCTCAGCTGGGTATCTACATGGCCCCTTCTTCTGTTTGGCTTGTTAGTGCTTTGGGGCAGAGAGTTTGGAAACTTCCTGAAGTCATTGGGAATTGTGCCATTGGCTTGAACAGGGACAGGCTTTTTAACCTTGTGTTAACTCACTGCTAACAGTAACCAAACAAACCTCTCAGTGTCCCTTTCAACTTACCAAGATCCAAATATCAGATGTAATGTGTGACAGAATCCTGAAAAGAGGGTCATCAAAACAATCGAATCATACAGGAATGCTGTGGGATCCACCCGCCAGTGTAAATAACTCTGTGACCTCAGTTTCATTATTCTTCCTTTCTGATGTCAATAACTTCCCACCATAAAAGTGTACCATGAAATGGAAGACATTTGAGAAGTCTGCCTACAAGCATGGCTCTCATATTGAGAGGTTAAGTAAAAATATGTCTTTCAGTAATATGCACGTATACATGTGTGTGCATTTATATGCAGTGAGGCTGCATACTGGCTTTTATAAACTGTTATTTTTAATTTTTTAGAATGTTCTATTAAAAGCAGGATCATGCAAAGGGCTTTTACTGCAGAGAGTCAGGAGAGCAACCTCAGCTATCTCCCCCTTGCTTCACCCAATGGTTCTTCACTAGTGACTCCTAGGAAGGGATTTTTTCCATATTGTAATCATTAATAAGGCAGAAATATAAAAGTGCCACAAACTCTAATCTCATTGCTCCTCTAAACAGACTGTGTTGATTAGTTTCCCCTTACCAGGCTGTCCTCTAAACAACAGTAAGAGTTTCTTCATGCAATTTCTAGAAATGTATGGTCTCAATATTTCTAACAAGCAACTTTACCAAAAGTACATTAACTTGAGGAACTGGCTTAACAATGTGTTATACTGCTGGGGTCAGCAATGTTTTATGAGTGGCCAGTATCTTATTTTGGTGTCCAGTGCCAAACCAGGTAATTCCTTCTGAAATTAGAGGTGAAGTATGCAAGTAGATCAGAGCTAAGCACAACACCTTTCTTCTAGCAAGGCAGCACTTCCAGCTCCTGTTGCTTTCCAGGCGGGCCAGCTGATGGGTGGTACAGTGACTCCACGAGGAGCTGAACTCTGTGGAAGCTGGAGGTGCTACTGTCCATGGATATTTCTCTTCAGCTTTTGTACCTTTCAGCTCTTGGCCACACACTAGCCTTCCTACACGGAATTCAGAATTGATCCATGTGATGACTTCTTTTAGCCATGGATGCCATGGGTTACTGATCCCTGTTTTTCTTCAAGTAATAATTTTTGCATGCTAATAGGTGGGACAATGTGTGTATTCTAGTGTCCTGTTTGAAAACAGTGAATTTTTGGAGCAGTGTTAGTGTGGGTTGAACATTCATGTAGACTGCCTGTTATGGTGCAGGTTATTTTAGCAGTGTCCTTGCTACCAACCTGCATTCCTTTACCTTACTCCTTTACCAAAACAGGCCGGTCTATTTGCCATTCTAGAGCAAAGCTGATCAAATGGTACTTATTTGTTTAAATGCTGATGGATAGCCAAGATCATGCCCTTTGCAGTAGCACAGTACTAGGGTCAGTTTCAGGCCCAAAAAAGCTGTAATTATTGCACTGTGGGCCACATTGAAATGAGCTTGTCTCATTTACTTAGTGCCTGCTTGAGATTACAGCTCATAATGTAGGACTGAAAAGATGGCATAACTCTGCAAGGCATACATATAGTTCCTAGATGCATATTCTATAATATTGCTCATATTTAGATTTTTTACGTTGTTTTTTTTTTTTTCCCTGGCACAGGCCATACACTTTAAATAGACTGTAAACTTTCTTTAGAAAATACATGAAAATATACAGAGTTCATAAGGCATCCATGAAGCAAGAGGATTCTTCCTTTCTAGGTTTGGAATGATCCTTGCAAAACCTCGTTTATTTCCTGGCAGACTTGTATCTCTTTTGCATACATGCAGAACAATTACATTTCAAGGAAAGCGCTCTATTATGGCCTTGTTACTTGACAGATCTTCTTATTGTTTCTTCCACCATATGCAGAGATGCCTTTCCAATTCAGTAGATCTTGAAAGATCATTCGGAGGAATAACATCAAAGCATACCTCGCATAGCAGTGGAGACCCTTTTCTTTGAGACATACTTTGTGTCTCTTAAGAAGTGACAGCTATGCTTTCCACAAGAACATATGTAATTGCTGATCTGACCTCCTGTAAACAACATATCCCCCCAAACAGGCTCACTTTCCTGTCCTCACTAAATATAGGAAGGCCCTGCCTGCCAGGCCACGGCAATGGCCCCTGGGCAGCACTGAACCGCCAGAGCCCCATTCCCAGCAAGGCACAGCAGACACTTCCATGTTCACTACACACATGACAGTGTACGTGGCCTGGAAGCACCCTCCGTCTTGCTGACTTCTCAGTAGACCAGTGCCGTGACTTTGTGAACAGTGTGAATGGGAATTGTACAGCAACAGATAACATACTCTTTCAGTCCTCTTCATCCTCACCACAGAGAGAGCTGGATGCATTGCGGGTATTGTGGGGACAGTGTGCTCCACGTGCTGCCCCGCAGCCTCCTCTGCCTCCTCCAACACAGCTGAGGCTATGGGAAGCTGTGGGGTTTAGGAACCTGCCCGAGCTATCAGGGGATCCAAGCTATCAGGGGAAAACTCTGGTCTCTGGCACAACATGGCAGCCCTCAGATGGGCAGCAGCCCAGCCCAAACCTGAAGCGAAGTCTGTACCAGAGGTGCATGCATTCGCAGTTTTTAAGTTTGTGGGTAGTGTTGAGCTTTCAACATAGTGTGCAAACTTTCACTGGTTTTATTAATAACTTGTTCTCAAGTTTGCAGGTTTTATTCTATTATGTTAAAATTTCTGTAAGAAGAAAGTGTGTTTTTTAAACCTCTGTGGATTACATACTATATAGTGATACAGCATTTATCAAGGTATAGTTCCTGTAACATATTCCTTAAATCTGTCATGAAATCCACACGTTTTTGTGAAGTTTACATGTAAAATGGGTAAACACATAAGGGAACATAACAGCATATCCAGCAATACCTTGTCTCACCTGAATAATTTTAAGTGAAAAATGATGTTTATTCAAAAGTAATGCAAATTTTCATGAAACTGCTTTGTGCTTTTCATGAAATTTGTAAGTTGCAATATACACTGAATTTCACAACAATGTTTGTATATACAATTTATTAAATGAAGCATTACAAATTGCAATAACAAGTTAAATTTAATGTGATAAAATTAAGCTTGCCATAGATAAAACCAGTTCTTAAAAACAAAGGTATTGTCATATTTCACAGTTACCATGAACATCTATCTTTACTCCTCCAAACTGGAAGGCAGAAATGCAATCCAAACCAAGTAAGGGAAAATAAAACCCAACCAGCTCCCGTTCTCAAAGTAGCAACACAAAGCACCTAAAAATACTCCTCCATATGAGCAGATTTTCTCAGTTTGGAAAAAAAAATCATCTCCCTCTCTCCTCATAGTACATGCAGACATCTCCGCTCTTCTCGCTTACTGCACAGCTTTCCACAGGCTGCTGTAAACTTAGGGAGGTAGTTTTGGCTGCTTTATCACAAGAAAACACTGTATTTCATTGAAGTCCTTCCCGCAGGGGCACCATTCAGCTGCTTGGGTGAGAGCTGGTGTGCAGCAGGTGTCTCGGGCCAGGCTGCCAGGAGAAGCAACACAAGGAGGGCGGCTATGCCAGTGATTTCTGCTGCCATGGTGTGGGTGCAAGGATGGGTAGCAAGTTCTTGGTGTGCTTGGTGATGAGGCTGCGGCTGGCAAGCTCATATTGCCGGACCACAGCCGCAGCTTCCTGCAGTAAGGGGTCGCGGGGGCCTGGCCACTGGCCCAGCAATGCCTGAAGGCTGAGGCCACCCCGCTCCTCTCTCCTCCGCAGGCTGCTCCCTGTGCATGGCTGTGGGGAAGGGGTCACTCTGGCTGAGGTGGGCTCTGGGGAGTGCTGTGGCAGCGAGGGCTGTACCAGCCAGCCTGTGGGCAGCACTGCCCTGGCTCGCTGGCGTCATGGCTGGGGACAGCTCCCGGCCAGGTTGGCCTCGCAGCGTTTCTCTTCATCCACTGGCTGCGTCCAGAGCCGGCCCAGGTAAACCTGCCTTTCACCTGTCCTGCGTCCTTCCTGTGCTGGAAGTGTCATCCCCGTGTGGTGCCACTGCCTTGGTGCATGGGGCTCACACTTGGGGTTTAATGCAGTGGTCTAGAAGTGGGAGGTGTGTGTGGGTGAAGAACACGGCAAGGGCTAAGCCCGTCTTTTGAAATCTGGCCCAACTGAAATGCCACTTTGCTGCTCTCTGA
Source organism: Cariama cristata (assembly GCF_000690535.1). Lineage (NCBI taxonomy): Eukaryota > Metazoa > Chordata > Aves > Cariamiformes > Cariamidae > Cariama > Cariama cristata. The sequence goes on from NW_009593291.1 coordinate 17,318, forward strand.
AGGCCTATTAGTGGACCTGGAGCACGTGTGGCCTCGGGGGGTGGCTCTGCCACGGCAGAGGAAGGCCTCCGTGAGGTTGAGTGCAGGTGACTGAGCTTCATCCTTGGCTCGCTGGCAGCACATGGGCATGAGCCTCTGAAACCTGGGAGGGGTGTGTGAGTCGGGCAGGGGAGCAGTTACAGAGAGGGGGCTTAAATTGGAATCTGCCTTCAGGTCAGTTTGTCTTTTTCCAAAACAAGCGTGTGGGCTACAACCGGAGTGATGTTACAGCAGAGGAGAACAGCACATGTTTGATACCACGTGAGCATTGGTAAGAGTACTGGAAAAGGAGTATGTCTGCAGAGTAACTGGAAAGCAGGGGACAGGAAGGTTGTGTTTTCTTCGGTTAGGGAATTCTTTTTTTCTTTTTTAAGTGGAAATGCTGAAGAAGCTTTCTGCGATAGACCCCCAGGGGGCTCCTCGCGGCGGTTCCTGGAGCAGTGAGCCGGGGCGCGGGGGCTCGCAGGCAGGAGGGCCGGCAGGCTGAGCAGGTGCTCGATGCCCGAACCGACACAGGGGCTGTATGAGGCAGACAGTGACAGAAGTGGTGATCCATTCCAGCATATTTAAAAAAACCCCTGTAGATCATGTATTCTCTGGTTGCATACATTTCCTGAAAGCAAGGTAAATCATCTTATACCTGGGTCTGCTTCAGCTTTTTAAAAGAATGTGCTGAGTGGTTAAATGTCTTAATAGCAACTACACGCAACCTGACAACTGGTATTTTCATGATGATACAAGACTGTCGACCTGTTAAAAAAAATCTGATAATCTAATCCCGTTAATAACTTATATTAAATTCATATAAGTACATGATGCAAACGTTGTAGTTATTTTCCCTGTTTGTAGCTATCTTACAGCTGTTGCTTTGCTGGGATTAATTTGTCTCCAAGGGGTTTCAACACTGTCCTCCCCAGTGCATTATGAGACCCTGTAATGTCATGTAATCGGGGCCGTATTATTTTTGTCGAAATCTCTGGGAGTGATGTAAGAGGAAAAAGGAAACTAGCTAACTCCCAACCATTTGACCAAAGGTTAAATTAGTCTTGGCCTTCTCCCAGCTGGACCTGAAGTTTTTCAGTCAAACACTTGTTCTGCCCTGCTCAAAAAAATTTGATGTCTTTTCAAGTCTTTTCTGCCTCCCACGTTTTTTTTTGTTTGTTTGTTTGAGGGGCTTTTTTTGTTGTTTTCTTTTTGTTTTTCTTTACCAATGTCACATGTTTTCCTTAGAGTTATGCCCTTATTTGTTGTGGAACATATCAGTGGGACAACAGATGTCACCTACTAGAAGGTCTAACCTTTGGTTCATAATTCCTATAGATGCTATGGAATGCCATGGGCATTAAGACTGAATTTTAAGTGGATCATATTACAATGTGCAAGAAAAGTTGTTATTTTCATTGTGTCTAGTAGCTGCACAATTTCAGCCCAATCCAGTCCAAGTTGTCCCAAGCATGGCCCTTTATAACACTGCAGAAGCTGTTTATCTGTTTGAAAGATGCTAGAAAATCTGGGAGCAGCAATGTTTTGTAGGTAGTATAAAAGTCTCCAGACCATGTACAGTCTGAGAACCTTCTGGCAGTACAGAATAAGTAGCATCTGTTCTGTATGTATTCTCATGTCTGTGTCTACGTGCAGTGATGTAATCTGGTTTATATTTTTTTTTTTACATTTGTGTGTACACATTTAAGGCAAAAGATGCTAAGGTTTTTGAGGTTCTTCGGGCAGTTAGGTAAGAATCTTGATTTAATTGCGAAAGACTGGTATTAAAGCATTTTGTTCAATGTTATGAGCAAGTAATGTCTGAAAAGATCAGAAAGAACATTGGTCTGGCCTTTAAGAAGTCTGGTTGCTTATCACCATTCTTCAGTGTGAAGAATGGGTTGAACTGCCACAAGAAGAGATTTCTAACCAGAGTCAGCTGGACTGAGACAGTCATGACAAGAAAAAATTACCTCATGCACTGAACTATGAAACAGATTCAGAATGGGAATGAAGCAGGGGAATGAACAGGAAAAGAGGTGTACTTGGATATTAAGCCTTGATGAGAGTTCAGAGATGTTCAACATTTTGCAAAAGTTCAAACTATTTCTTAATGCGTGTGACTTGTATGCCGTCTTTTAAATGCTTTTCTGCTTATGTCTAGTTGTATATTTGAAATATGGATTGACTTTTATTTGTGTAATCTGTTATTAAAATCCTCACTCTTTTGAAAAACTGCTGAAAGTCCAAATCCCATTAGGGGCCAACTCAGAGATACATATTTTGGCTGCTTAAAGAAGATAATCATAATAAAAAAATACTATTTATATGCATCAGAATAACAAATGTAGTTATTAGGTGGTCAAACAATGATGGTCATGTAAAGAAACATGATTAATAACTAAAGAATTGTTATAGTGTTAATCCTGTCAAATCCTTTGTTCCACTAATTAATATTTTCTAGTGTTCTCTATTTCCACAATGCTTTAAAAAGCAAAAAGTATAGCAGTTGTAATCTATTTAGGTGGTGGTGTTTTTCTTCTAGTTAAACCATTTTCTGAATGATAGATTTGGATGGGAATCACCAGCAGCTCTTACAGAGACATTAAGAAAATAATTGAGACTTGTGCTTTTAGAAATTATACACACTTTATGTATTAATATGCTACCATCTGATTTAAGCTTCCAAATAAACTCACAAGAATTCATAGAATCGTAGAATGGTTTGGTCAGAAGGGACCTTAAAGATCACCTAGTTCCACCCCCCTGCCATGGGGAGAGACACCTTCCACCAGAGCAGGTTGCTCAAAGCCCCATCCAGCCTGGCCTTGAACATTTCCAGGGATGGGGCATCCACAGCTTCTCTGGGCAACCTGTGCCAGTGCCTCACCACTCTCACAGTGAAGAATTTCTTCCTAATACCTAATCTAAATCTTCCCTCTTCCAGTTTAAAGCCATTGCCCCTTGTCCTATCACTGCCTGCCCTTGTAAAAAGTCCCTCCCCAGCTTTCTTGTAGGCCCCTTTAGGTACTGGAAGGCTGCTCTAAGGTCTCCCCGGAGCCTTCTGTTCTCCAGGCTGGACAACCCCAACTCTCTCAGCCTGTCTTCGTAGGAGAGGTGCTCCAGCCCTCGGATCATCTTGGTGGCCTCCTCTGGACTCACTCCAAGTGGTCCCTGTCCTTCTGGTGCTGGAGGCCCCAGAGCTGAAGGCAGTACTGCAGGGGGGGGTCTCACCAGAGCAGAGTAGAGGGGGAGAATCCCCTCCCTTGACCTACTGATCACGCTGCTTTTCAGTACTAGTCATGTACCTTTTCAGATTATTTAGGAGACTCTTTCAATCATTGCAAGTGAAGCTGCAATTAATTAGTGTTATGTATTGCTGTTTGCTAGTTCATGTACTCTGTATATGAGCGAAGATAGTTCAGAGGTTAATTTTCTTTTCCCTTAGCTCTGCTGGGTGGACTGTGGCCACCCCATGGGAAGTAAAGGTTCAAAAGTGACCTTGCAAGTTGTTCTCCTTGGGAAGAAAGAAGTTTAGAGTCTGGCTGGGGGATGCTCTCCACCCTTGGGAAGAACACAGCTTGCGTTGCATCACTTGTTTGCACTGGCTCGAGCATATGATTGTCGTTGTGAAGGCAGTTGAATTGTCTGTTGTACCTGATACTTTCTAGGAGGGTATTGCACTGTAATTGCACTATAAAAAGAAAATACCAGGAGCTAAGAGCAAGGAGCTAGTGTGACTATATACAGTTTGTTCAGTGTCGGACTGCAAAAAAGAGTACTGAGACTAGTAATAAAAGAGCAGAGAGAAAGAACATACAGGCTGGCATAAATTACACTATGTAAGTGCTCAAGCGAATAAGGAACCAAGCGGATAAGGGGCAAGAGTTTAGGAAAAAATGTATCATTGATTATCTGCTCAGTTTACCAAATCATTGGCATTTAGGATGGTGATTATCAAGAAGTTGAAATGAACTTCCACTGTTTCTGGTTAAATGTTTTCTCTCTATATATGTTTTTCTAAAATTACAGCTTTGTTTTACTTAAAAGCATGCATTTTTTAGGTTTGGGTTTTTTTAGTTTTGACATTCTCAAGGCATTGTTGTGCCTGTGTTACGGTGCAGTTGTATATTGGCACTGTGATGTTTTGAATCATCGGGATTTATCAACAGAGGGTCTAATCAAGGTTCCCTGAGGATAACCCAGCACGTTGCATGCATAGTTATGTAACTTTGCCATCAAATTATCAATAGTTTTGAGTTTAAAAAATGAAGCATTGAATATAATTTGACTTAATCTAGGTAAGGATGTAATTTTCAAATAAGAGTCCTAAATTAGGAACCTGGGCAAGATGAGTCCTACCCTAAGTTGATATGTCTGTGCTGCAGGTGCTGATACCTGCTCTGTGGGTCTAATCTGTTGCTGTCTTGAGAGATCTAGTTAACAGGGTCAACAGAGTCTAGAGAACAGTTGATCTCAACCTAGAGCTCTAACCTGTATGCCACTGCTTGTGCTGGCTGGACCTCTGTTAGAATTCTCATGTAGTGGTCTATCTCTAGACTCAACTTTTCAAAGGTTTTTAGCCAGGCAGCTACAAATTGGTGTTAAGCACAGCCAGCCACAAACTGATGCCTAATTGCTTCCTTGAGTTAAAGCCTTGCAGATACCTAAATACCTATATATCCTAGGTTTTCAGAGGTGCTGAGCACTGTCAGCTCCCAGTGAACTCAGCAGGGATGAACAGTGCTTAGATCCTCTGCAACCTTACCTCCTGTTGTGGGGAGCAAATGAAGGAAGGGGGAGAGAAAGGGAAGGCAAGGGATTGAACTGTATGCATCCGAATAAAAAAACTGCAGCCTGAACATGTATGTGTGTGTGTGTAAAAATAAATAAATAGCCAAATAACTTCCAGGCTTATCTAAGTATGGAGCTTGCAACTCAGCTGTGGAGAAACAGGAAACAACATACCAAAACTGCAGTAAACTGATACAAATACTGAAAAGCTCATTTGTCTACGGTCAAGCCCTGGTGAAAGTTGATGGTATTATTTATTAGCTGAGAGATCCTGCACTGGGTCTAAATGTGTAGAAATGAATGGCTGGTGTGGCTATTTGTAACAAGAAAAATCAGACCCCCCCCCCACCTTAGGTCTTAAAAGATCATTAGTTCTAAAGAATTTCAAGGGCTTTCCCCAGCTCAGCTTGTCAGAAGTAAAATGTATTTAAATTGTACTCTTACAGATCTTTAGACAGAATTCCTCTGCAAGAGTCTCATCAGTTCTCTGTGTATATGTTTGCATGTATTATTTTTTCCTTTACAACAGTGTAATTACAGTGTTTATATGCAAGAAACACGGCTCAGGAAAAAGCCAGTACAAAGTAGGGCACTTTGCTGGGAGCCAGTAGATCTGTGCTTGGTCCCAGCCTTTGCAGCAGATTTTCCTCTGTAATCTTGGGATGAGTTGCTGCATTTGTCTCTCAGTCAGCTCCTTGTCTGTAAAATGGTAATAATAATTTTTTTCTTTTTTTCCTGGCTTTTCATTTTACTTTTAAAACCTTTGAGACCAGTCTATGATGTTTATAGAGGACAGTGGGGCCATGGTTTTGATCGACTACATACAAATAATCAGGTGATCAATTGACACCTTTTTCCTTTTTTGTGCCATTGACAAAGATGATGCAAAAGAAAGCAAATATTTTTGTCCCTGCAGGCTGTTGCAGCTGAAATAACTTGATTTTATTAGACCAGTGTCAAAATGGATGCTTACCTTGTAACTGTAACTGCCTCAGTTCTTGTAACTTCAGTTTGTAGACCATCTGAAGCCTATTTGTGTTGTAATATATTCCATAGGAAGTGACCATATCTGCAATCTCGTGAAGAGAGGACAAGTTTCTTTCCAGATCTGAACTTCTTGAACATCCCTGATGTAAATAAGCAGCTGAAGCAAATTTATGGTTTTGGATTCTGTATGGATTCTGGAAAATCTGAATATTGTGTGAGGTTTATGTAGCTTGATATCTTATACGCAGAGGAACCTTTCCATTTAGATTTCTAAAATAGTGCTACTTAAAGGACAGTTGCAGAAAGTTGTAGAAGAGGAACTGTGCAGGAGACACGATCAAGTCCGTGACTGGGAGTGAGGCAGGAGGCTGTATGAGGTGTGCTAAGGACTGTAGGGGAAAGGGGAAGTGAAAGCCCATTTAAGCCACCCTCCCACTACCCCTTCCCTTCCATAAATTTCATCCTGGTTTATCAGTTTTTCTCTCTGCTCAGCAGTATCTGCAGTTGCTCAGATACTAATTTGCCTGTGATTGCAAAGGGAGATGGTTTATGACTCAAGCTAAAGTAAGCAAGCATGTCTTCCAGAGCTTTAAATAACATTCAAAGCAGGGAAGGACTTGACTATGGATAGAAACCTAGCAAGTCTTTGTGATAGTTTATTTTAAGGCTTATAAAACATGTTTGAACAGTGAGTTCTGAACATATAGTACCTTTCCTGCTGCTTAATTTCCTGATAAAAATAGATTACAAAATTATTTGCTGTAATGGTTTGTATCTATAATTGGAAAAAAGACATGTTGGACTGGTTAAGATAGGCTGGTGCATATGAGACTAATGATGACTTGCTGAACACCGACTGCCATGGGCAAGTCCAGAGAGCCAGTTATGTTTGCTGCCTTGATTCTGCAGTCTAGATCACCCAGAAACATAATCTAATGAGGAGCTACTGCCTGGCCTGCCCAGGGTTTCATGGCAAAGCTGGAAAATACTAGCAGAGACTATGTGCACGGTAAAGTTAAACATTCAGTGCTTTGCCTCAGCTAGAACCTATAGAGAGGCACCAAAGAAGTCCATTAGGGAGAGTAACGAGGAAGAAAAGTTGATTGTCCTGAAACTTTGTATAAAAAGAAGACAAATTGGAAGAAACCCATCAGCTTGTTTTCCTTTGTCAGGCAGAATCTGCTGGTGGCTCAACACACTGCACTGCTCTGTGCAATGTGGTTCTTGCTGCTGAACACAGCTTTCACATCTAATGCATGAACTCTACCTTTGTTCTTCTGAGCTTTGTGTACAAAACAGCTGAGAACAGCATTTACAGTGACTTTGTTTTGGTGACTATATTACTGCCCCAAAGAGACAAATAGTAATACAGGGGAAAGCATGATTTTTTCCTATTTAATTTTTCAAAATTCTAGGAGCATCATGAAATCTCTTGGCCAGCCCATAATCCTAAAGATTTTAGAAACTTTCAGCAAAATGCCCCCTCCTAGACAGATTCTGCAGTCCGTAGTATGAATTTTGCCCAAAAAAGAGTGGGGCCTCAAATGTTTGAAACGGCATGCTGGAAGATTAGCTGGTAATTAGTCTTGCCGGAGAGGACATTGTAAAAACAAATCATTGAGCCATTTGTTGCTGTTCTACCTAAGAATACAGTTAGTTAAAAGAGCCTCTTTGCCGAAACCCTGAGGAGGAGCTCAGGATGTTCTATGTGCTTTTTAAAAAGAAGTCAACAAGCAGCCTTGTCTTCCAGCAGAGCTTTGCACCAGCTCTTCTATAATACATGTGCAGTTCACTACAGGGAAGAAAACAGGTTTGGCATTTTCATAGGAAAAAGCTGTGAGGTGATTTGAAACACTGAGAAACAGTATCTGTGGTGATTTTGTCATCGTATTTTTTATATCTGTTACAATGGAATATGAAATTAACTTAAAACATTTGTCCCAGAGCCTTGGCTATAAAGTCGCTACAGATGCAGGAGACGAGAACATCTTTCTGGGTCTTTTTGAAAGGCACTGGGCAGCTGGAGTCTGCTGTCATTTTCCCACTAGGGCAATCTGAAATGGTGGCATCAGAGAGGTTGACGAAGGGGAATCTAATGGGAATTGTGGAGAGGGTCAAATGTTCTGCATTCCCTAAGGAAACTCCTGTAAAACTCTGTTGTACCAGTGGCATTTTCTGGGCATTTTTTCCCATAAATGTCTGGCAAATTGTATCTGTCCTTGCGAGGCAAATGCTGCCAGGGCAAGACTGCTGGAGGGGCAGGGCTGCAGCAAAGGCAGAGCAGGAATTGCTCTGGGGTTTGCTGCAGTTTCAGTTATGGGAGTAGGTGGTTCTGTAGATATTGATGTGATCAGAGTCCTGGCCAACTTACCAGTCCCCAGGAGCTCTCTAGCAATGGCTTCCTGTGGCTTAAGGTGTGCAGTAAGGTGCAATAAGGTGTGGAGAAACATGTGACAGATTCTCTGAAGAGTCCATTGCTCCAGTTTAGTTTCATGCCAGGACAGAAGAGGCATAGTGATCTCAGTGGCCTCACTTCATTTGCCTCCTCCCCTCTATTAGACGTGGCAGCCCCTGTGATAAGGCAATCCTGGTGCAATGCAACATCATTGTGTGGGAGCTTTCCTTGTACTGCTCAGGAGCTCCAGGCTACTCAGGAACCACAGATTGGTAGCTCTACAAATGCCCATTTCTTTGGAGACATTTTGGTTTTCTCCTTAATTTCACAACCAGGTTATATTTAAAAGAGAATATGCACAAGATGCTGGAAGAATAAGGCTGAAGAGTATTTGGTAACTTTTCTGGACTTTTTGGAATGCTTGCTTTGAATAAAGGCTGCCTGCTTAGTCCCCGTAGCTGTACAGCCTGGGGGTAGGACATCTCACCAGCCAGCTCTCAGTGAGACCCACACTCATGGTGAATGAAAGAGCTGGGAGTTCGGATTAGTGGTCGGACCATCAGACGCAAGGGGGATGCTTTAGCCATTGTCCTTAATCTGCAGTTTCTTGGTGGGAGCGAGGAGTACCTTTCCATTCAGCATCCTCCCAGAAACCTGAGCATTTATGAAGTTCAAAATTAAAAACTAAAAGCAGGCTTCTCTTGCCAGGCACTGACTGTGCTTTGAGATTGGGTGTCAAGTGCCAAACAGTGAGTGAGAGATTTTGGACCAATAGAAAGCAGGAGACAGCAGAAACTTCTCAAGAGATCCTGCTCTATGTCCCATCTTGTGGTCCCAGGAGAGTCTGAGAAAACCAGTGGACCATGAGCTAGAGCCCTTTTGCCAGGGGAAGCAGTGGAAATGCATTTTCTTTTTGTTTGGCAGCAAGAGTGAGCTGCACACAAATGTCTTGCTAATTAAGTTGCTGTAGGCAATGGGAACTCAGCCAGGTGTACAAAGAGCAGGGAAAACCCCCAAAATAAAGCGAGTTAATATTAGCGCAAGTTACACCAACCTCATCATGAGGAACCATAAGGGAGAAGGAGAGGGGCTAAGCAAGGTCATGAAAAATGATCAAATTCTGTGTGAGTGCTTATACACAAACGCATGAATACTTCAACAAAAGCTAGTGGTGGATTGTTGAGAGGCCAGTGCAGCTAAGTTCCTGCTTTGTTACATAGATAAATTGCCAAAGGAAACATTATCCAAACAGTTCTACTTCAAAGGCAAAACGACAAGCTTTGGGGAACTTGCGGTACTTTCAATCTGGCCAATAACCAAGTGTAAAGTGTAAAATATACATGTTTAGGAAGTAGGACACATGCCGTTCAAGACAGGCCTTTCCCATGCTCTCATACCAGTGCAGCTTCATTTGATGTGCAAATGCATGATGTGTGATCTGTCCTGGCAGTATGCTGCCTGCCAGCAGCACAAACATTTCACAAGCACCCTTTTGGGTTACTTCAGCCTGCTGTGTGCACAGCCTCCTTGGCAACCTCTGCAGCTGGAACTTTTCTTACAGTCTGTTGCTGTTGTGGTTGCACAATCCAGATTTATTTAGCAGGTCTCGTCAAGAGGCTCCAGGCAGATAAAAGCACCTCAAAACCAGCCTGGAATTGCAGGATTTGATGTTTGATACTAGGATTAAATGACAATACAAGGAGTGGTTACAGTAATGCACTAGGAAACATATCAATAATGCAGACTTCATCTAGCCTTAAGGAAAATTGTCCTGGCAGATGTCCCAGCCTTCCTGGGCATTGCAGACGTAAGGGCATTACAGCTGATGGCATGTGTTTATAGTGTGTTTATAGATGTCACCTGAAATTGGGTGAAATAATGTTCCCTGGAGTGCTTCCTGGCACTGCAGGCACAGCCAAAAATGTATGTGCTGTGTACAGGACAGCCTCTGCTGTTTGATGAAACTCATCCTGTAAACCCATGAAAAGGAACAGTGCAAATGCTCACCATAGGGAAGCAGTGGATCGTGCGTGCAGTCCCTCTTTTCAGTAGTGGCTTGAGTGGATTTAAGTTTGTTGATAGCAGAAAAAATAGTTGTGGTCTTTATGGTGCGACTGGGCTCTAGGCACCTGTGCTAGGAGGATGAGGCTGGCTTTTAGTGAGGGTTCAGGATTTAAACTCAGCTGGCTAAACTGTTTTAGAATCATAGAATTGTTATGGTTGGAAGAGACCTCAAAGATCATCAAGTCCAACCTTGTTCCAATGCCTAACAACTCTTACAGTGAAGTTCTTCCTAATATCCAACCTGAACCTCCCCTGGCGCAACTTGAGGCTGTTCCCTCTTGTCCCGTTGCTAGTTACCAGGGAGAAGAGACCGATCCCCACCTCGCTACAAACTCCTTACAAACCAGGGGCATGTAGATCATAGAATCATTATGGTTGGAGATGTGCTTTTTCTCCCCCTCTAACACTAAGATAAGGGGATTAGAGACATTATGCAACAGCTCTGGTGCCTTATCCCAGTTGTACCAAGAGGCAAGTCACCCTTGTACCTGTACTCACTGTCTTTGGGACAGATTCTCAGTCGTATGTGTCTGCACAGCCTCTAGGCCTCAGTCTTAGATAATGAAGCAGTTGGCGCTGAGTAGCGCCAGTGTAGCAGCTGTGGCTACACAGACAGCTTAACCTGCTCTTCACCACTAAAATGACTGAACTTGCACTGCAGCCAGCTGTTATAATCTGTTGCTTGTGTTAACCTTGAATTCCAGCATGTCAATTCTGGTCCTCTGAGAAAAATCAGGCAAGTGCTTATTGAAACCAGCATCCCAGCACTCCACATTGTGCTGTGTGGAAGAGGAAAGTAGGACCCCAAGCCCTAGTAGTAGCGTATTCTAGCCACACTTTAGTCACATGAAATTATGCCACTACTCTCACGTCAGCCTAATCTATCCTTATAAATGGCCCAACTTCATGCTAAAGTCCCCCACTTTGTGTCAGAAGTTCTGAGCTTTCTGGCAGAGCCACACATAGTTCTCTAATACCTGTGCGCTGTCAGTGGACACAGAAGATACAGTGAAGATACAGGAAGGATTGATCAACTATGTGTTTAACAAGGACGAGGAGGAAAGATACGTTTTATGCAACTGTAGTCTAATGTGCTGAGAGAAGTCTGTTTGAATGGGTTGGGAATGCTGATGGCATAATGACCACAGAGGCTTTTCCTGCTTCCTGGTAGATACAGCACTGTGAATATCAGTCATTGTGGTACGAAGTTGTTATGAGAAAAATAACTTCCTGCGTTGATGGACTTAGCATGCAGTAAATGGAGATGTATGAATGCAAATGTAAGGTGGTTGTAAATGTAGCTCTCCAGAGCTCTAGATGTGACCATGTGGATAGTCGTAAGTAGACAGTACAGTGTATTGCTTGTCTTTGACTTCCTCTCTAGCTAAATTGGTACCCTGAATTCAGTGTTATTATGGGTTCTCTTTGTTCCAGGACAGAACTGAGAAATAAGAGGGCACTGTAACAGAGTGCCTCTGCATATGCAAGGCAAGCTTTTTCATCCTGGCCTCTGTGGGGAGGAAGAGAAAGCGTTCTCTGTGACAAGAGCACCAACAAATGTGTAAACACGATTCCAGTAGTGTCAGTATCCATCGCTTTGTCTCAAGGCCACAGAACTGAAATTCTTTTTGCCTTTCTTCACATCCTTTTCCCAGAAGAAATGCACAGTTACTTCCAAACTCTCCTTTTACTACACCTATATACACATTTATTAATACATTTACTTTCACTGGCTGGGGCTCCACGGAGTGCTTATTTACTATGGACTGAACTTCGCTCATTTTATTAGATGACAATACCCCTTGTTTTCAATGGGTTCCAGAACAACCTTCCTTCCTTCATTTTGCTTTCAGAAAAGCACTCCATTGCTTGTGCCTATGTGACTGCTTGGAGTGCTGAGACAGGTTGCAAGCAGGTCAGAGAGAAAGGGAATATGGAAAATGCTAATTAGCACTCACAGTCCCAAGACAGAGTGTTAACCATGCCACTAGTTAAACAGAAATGAAACTCTGCTTAATGTATTCCTGATATCCTAGACTTTCAGGAACAGTACTCCTTTTTGAGAATGCAATTTCATGCCTATTATTAAGTTTTATTCTCTTTTATCCCACCTGTTTTAGTCAAGTTACTTTATCTATTGGGATTGCCTGTAGAGTGTTGATTAAACCAACAGTATTGTTCTGTAACACTGAGATATAACCATTGCTTGCCATACAGCAGAGTAGCTTGGCCTTACTAACTGAGTAGTCACTTTATCTAAATAGGCACCATTTCAAAAGAGGAATGCTGTTCCTGGCAATGAACGTAACCCTGGAATAAAGGGATTGCTTGAGGGAGGGTTGTATAGTACCTGGCTATGTGAATTTTACTGGCTGTCAAATAACATTCAGTCTGTCCTTTTCCCCTGTTTTAGCATTTCGAAATTAAAGACAAGTAGAATATCACTCCATAAAAGATCTGAGTGTTAATTTAATCATCTCTGTGACTCATCTAGTAGAGAAAGAAAAGGCATCATGATTTTTTTAAGCATTATCCAAAACTCAAGCTGTGATGCAGCAGTTTGCAAGGGTGCCCCACTGTTTCTGATGATTTCAGACCTTCCTCAATAGCTAAACTTTATGACCATGAGGGTGAGGATGAACTTTGGCTATGACCTAGATCTGCAATTCACAAGTGTTTTTCATACAGCTGCAATAATATTCCAGAAAATGTAATTGGCCTTTTACTTCATTCACTTTTGCAAATGAAAATAAAGCTACTGTGAGAGCAGATCTTTTGCTAAGAAAATATTTTTTTAAATATTTTTATAGCTCTGTCAACAATAAAGGAGTCTTACAGTCTAAAGTCTTTCTCTAAACCTTTTTAATGGAAAAAACTTCATAGAAAATATCCTTTTACTTTTTAATAACATATAACTATATACATGATTAAAAACTGTAACAAAAAGCTGCAGGGACTGGAAAAATGTTGTTGGATCCATGCAGATGGTACATTTAAAGAAGGATTTCACAAATCCATGTACATCAAATGGAGCTGCAGTGACAGAGTTGAAAAAAATGGCACCTCTACATTATTTACCTGAATGTACTGGGAATAAAGCACAGACATACAAAATACACAAAAGGAATACAAAAGAGTACATGGTGTAAATGCTGTTAGCACAGGAAATTTCTTTTTTTAAGTAAATAGGAGAAAAGGAGTAAAATCTCCTTTTTCAAGTTTTATATTGCAGTTTAAAAGATAACTAATCTCTTATTTGCTGTTTCTTGTTTTTCTTCACTCTGACATACACTACAGTAGAAGTATATGGCATTTGCATTTAACAACTCAGGAATATTTTGATTCATCTCCATGTCTGTGAATGTACTGTCATTTCTGAATAACATCATGTATACATACTGCTTTAAAAACACATACACAGTTTGACATGAGTTAGAAATACAAAATATTGAGGGCCACCGCACTACAAAGTGCTGGATACTCTTGTCCTGATCCAGCAGTATGTTTAAGGACACATACAACTTCAAATCTAAGAGGAATTTCTCAGAGAGTGAAGGAAGTTAAGAACGGGCAGAAATGATTTGCTGATCAGGTCTGGAGTTTTCAACAGTTCATAGTATAGACTCTGCAGCTAGGAAAACTGTTACACCTGAGGCCATAATCCTGTCCTTACACCAGAGATAATGTAGCTACACAGTGTAGGTGATTTACTGTAACTTTAAAATAAATTTTCCTAATTCTAAGTTAAAACATAAAATGAAACCTCTTTAAAAAAGTCTGGGGAATCAATGAGCTCTGCAGCTGGAAAGAAGAAAGAGATGGTGTTTAGTCTGTTAGTTACAAGTTAGAAGAGATTCTGGAGGCAGCAGGTAATAATGTGACAAGTTTTAAACACTTCTGAAAGAACTTGCTTATATTTTTGTCCTGGGCCAAAAAAAGAACAGACATAATTGAAAAGTCAGTACCAGGCAGTAAGCTCACCTGAGGCTCACAGGCATGATGAGGATGGCAAGCCATGATGTAGTAAGAAAATAAAGTGAAGCTTACTTTTTGTCAGGTGAGCTTTTGCTGAGTTCTTCCAGCTGTAATGAATACTTAAGAATTCCTAGTGTAATCACAGGCAGTTTAATAGCAGACAAATAAATGGAGTCTGCGTGTGCATACACTTGTTTAAAAAAAGAGAAAAAGTGAAAACAACAACAGCAACAATAACAAAAAAACTAGACAAGCAGTGAAAGCTGAAATATTCTGTGAAGCCTGGGAATCTGTTCCTGTTCTCCTTCACACCCTCCCACCCCATCTGGCCATGCTTTTTTGGCAGGCAGGTAAAACCTTTCAAGTTCCTGTAAGTGAGGGAGGATTTTTGCTTATAGCAAGACATAAAGTAATTATGAAAATAAGCTTTGAAAACCAAATCACTGTGGGTCATGAAAGCCAAATCTCACTGATAAGTATTTGGATTTTGTTGTCCATAAAATGATTTGATTCCCTCCCCAGTTTGACCTCTTTATGTGAGCATGCTAACTGGAACATTCCCAATATACAAGTTTTTGACTTGTTACTGTTCAGAGTGTTTTATTTTTTAAGAACATCAATGATACTTATGTTGTTCATTGCTAGCATTTTGGGTAAAATCTGGCTTGTAAAGCCCTGATTGGAACTAGAATGTCAGTACAAGGCAGGTCTGTTTGAGAAGGCAACCTGAAAGCAGTAGGACTTACTTTGTTTATTTAAAGAAGAGATAAAGGTGTGTGTGTGCATGCATTTGCATTTAACAGTTTTATATCTAGAACCGTTACTAAATGATGCCCAATAGCAATTTTATCTCGTTACAATTTGTTTTATAAAGATGTAACGATTCTTAGGAGGGTTTTATGAAACATGCAGAGTTGGTTTGCATTATGTACAGAGTTATGTGCCCAGTATATATGTTGCAATTTATTTTCTTAAATATATATTGTGTAACACTTTTTATTCCTGAGTGCTGGTCTCCATAAGGAATAGAGAGGGTGGCATTACGTGCTCTTCTGCACAACGTGGTCCTTTATTGTTTTAGGAGTTCTTCTGAGGGATCTTTATTGTCACAGTTTTAACTTCAGAATATTCTCTCAATCCACATTCACCCCTAAAAAACAAATTGCAGCATCAGCTTACACCAGACATTAATTCTTTATCAGGCAAAAACCTGCAAAGTGATTCCTTGATAAAGTTGAGATATAACCTAAAATTCTCAGCATAGGTTTCTGTTGTACTGTGACTTTGTACAGGTTTTCCTTTCATACCATCTTTCAGAAAAACTGAAGATGAAGTTTTAGTTTAGGTCAAAAGAACAATGGATGGCTCCAGCATTTGATGAGGACATACAGAATGACATTAAACCCAGAAATACTCACCATCCATTGAGAGAATTGTTGGGAGTGAACTGATGTCCTCTGTCCTTTCCAGACCTTGTAAATGTCGAAACACCAAGACCTACACCTCTGCCCAGTGAAATTACTGTTTATATTTGCACTCGAGAAGGTCCAAACTGAGTACTGTGGAAAATGAACTACTTGCAACCCTAGTTAAAGATGAACTTGACTCCTAACCCACTGATCTTTTTTTCCCTGACAAAATACCCAGTGGCCGAAATCAGCATTTGCACGAACCGTGAAAAAGTGTTCAGCTTGCTCAGATTTCCACTAGATTTATGCAGAAGACCTCATTTTGTCCTGGCGCAGCATCTTGCATAAGATCCTCTGTACTGCTAGAAGCTAGCCACTTAATAGGTCCCAGTCATCTGACACATGGCTCTCAGGGGTACATGTTCTGCTTTGGACAAATTATGCTTAAGAAATGGGCGTTTCTGAATGCTACGTAGATTTTGTTGTGGTCAGCTCCAGGCTGGCTCATCTCTTAGGCAATTCTGCTGAGGTTCAGAGTGGCTATTGCAGGGTTTCCTGGGAGTTATGCCTGTCTTGTCTGAAGTATAGGTATTTGCATTTTGCTGTGCATATTTTGAGTAACGGAGAAGTGTGCTCTAGTCAAGCCATTAGTTAAGTTCTAATACGTCTTCCAGATGCTGTGCATGTAAAGCAAAAAATGTCCTCACCTCAAAACAGGTACAGTTCAAGTCTGGAAACAGAGTATCTCTTCTACATGAACTCATACTTTAGCACAAGCTCTTACAGACATTTGTTTCGTGGTTAAATTCTTATCCTCATCCCTAAAACATACACAATACTGTTCCCTTATGTTAAAATCTAAAACAGGCTGACATGCATATCATGTTGGCATGTTTACTGTTTGACACTGCCTTCCCTCTGGATCCCCCTGTGCAGAATTTCATGCCAACTGCACCATGAAGAATATTTCAGGGGAATTCCTCAGAACCTCCTTCTACTAAGTGCTGCTTTCAGAATGGAGTGAGAGGCCACTGTTCTAAGCAATTAAACTCCTCTGTATGCCCCTGGTGTTGCATAGCCTAATTCATATTTATCTCTGCACTGTACATTTTACACAAAATGTAGCATTGGGGGAGGAACTCCTGTAACATTCCTTAGAAACTTAATTCAACTAGGCAGAAATACCAGTATTTACCAGCCCATTTCACTCCACCTGCAGTTTTGAAAACTTTCAGATGTGCCTGTTGGCTTGGTAAGTCTTACTAGTGATATAGTGGTTGATATTTAACTCGGACTGATGATTCAGTAGGCATTTTAAGTTTTACCAGAATCTAAATACATGCAAGGAAATATATTAGTAAAGCTTTTTTTGACATGCGAAAGATTCACATTGATTTGGACCACCCCACCCCTGGCTTTCAGTAGAAAGTGGTAGATTTGGCTCCAAAGAATGACCAAACACTTCAGCTATTTATCAGACTCAGCTGAGCCACAGAACCATTCCCTTATGGCTCAGTGGAAGCTGTCACTGGGAGCCGCATGCAGCCCAATAACTAATGCTAGTAGGGATCTCTGCGTGAAAGTCCCTGTTTGATTCAGTAGGGCTGTGGCTTGGCTCCAGACACCTGTTGGACACATTTTTGCAAGTCAATAGATAACCTAGCCAACAGAGTATCGGGCGCCTTTATGTATGTTCCATCTGCCAGTTGGTTTCTTACCTTAGTCTGGCAAACAAAATTAGATATATTTATTGTCTATTTCTTCAGCTCAAGGCTTCAGGGCCTTACGCATTTGTTTTCGGGCTGAAAGTTTGGAAGTGGACAACTGTGATGAATTCTAAGGCAAGTATTTTTCTGAAGTTAAAAAGTTGCTCTTGCTGAACAGGAAGATGGGTTATTCCAGACATTCAGAGCACAAGAGTCAGTGTGTGTTAAATTAAAGGGCTCACATATCCCCACAGCCTCATACAGGGAAGTCAGGAGCAATAACATCCTGTTCTACGGCTACTTTGGGTCTTCTTGGATTGCAGTTCAGTATCAGGGCAAGAACAAGGCTTGTGTCTGTGAAAAGGAAGGAGCCCACAGGTCAAGTTTACATGACGCTATCCCTTGGTTGTGCATGTGTGAGGGAAGGGGAACAAATTGCTCTTCAAAAAGAAATATTACATACTCTCTTCCCTCCCTCAGTCCAAGAGAAAAATGATAAGGACAAGAATTATAACTCCAAGCTGTTTTCCTGTTTGCAGTTCTTTTTGGGAATGTAACTATGCACTGCTGTATCTCAGAGCTATCCACACAATAATAATCCCTATGACATTAAAAGATAGTTCTGAAGTAGAATGGCACCTCCTTCCCTTGAAGTCGTTTGGACAGAGACCAGAATTTTGGGGGAACTGTATCTAATATAAAACGGCCACATGTGGTTATCTGGGATGAGTCACCTGATTTTTAATTACAGGAGTTAAATTTTACACCACTCAGGTAGCGATAAGAAGCTTTAAAGAAGTGTAAATGTAAAAAAAAAAATAAAAAATCCCTCTTTTAGGCTCCTTTAAGAATACAAGAATATGGTAAGTAGCCATAATGTAAACAGAAATAGTTGTATTGTGTACATGAGTTCTGGTTCTCTACTGGTATGCACATATTCTGCTACATTTTGTGGGAGTGTAAAATGGGTACAGCAGGA
>NW_009593291.1:35657-46219 GCF_000690535.1 Cariama cristata
AGCAGGAATAAAACAAGTCCCAGGTAATACAGTGCTAGCACAGACAACACAGTGGCACAGTTATGATCTCAGTGTAACATAGTATTAGCTTAGCAATGACACACATATGTATGGACACTTTCTCTTCTTTTTTTTTTTTTGTTCTTTAATTGCCTGACAACATTATTTATGCTATAAAATGTATCCCTTAAAAACAGGGATCTAAGAAACCGTGGCATTTTAATAAAAAGTATGCAGATATTAATGTAGGAGGGAGGAGGTGAATTAGAAGATGATATCTGATCAAAGAGGTTCTGAAAGGAGTAGAATAATTACTCATAAGTAGGTTTTCAGGCATCATTGTGAGATAGAGATTATTGCCATTCAAACATTTATTTTTTATGATTAATATTTTTAAAGCTGTAGATGGGAATCAAGTGTACAACTACTGTAGATTTTTCCATGGAAGCTGGGGTGCTGCCTGTTTCCCCCCTCCCTTTCAAAAACTCTATGATATCAATATGTGAATATTTCGCTTGCACAGTTAACCTCCCTGAAGTCAATGGGGTCACTCTTGGGTGTCAAGTTACTCATGTGCTCTATCGAGCTTAGTAGTTTTAGAATATTTTCACAGTGATAAGAGTTAGATGAGCTGACATATTTATGCCAGTGTGAGATCACCTCATAACTCATGAATGTGGAGAATAGTATGAATGTGTTACTCAAAGTACTCCCTAATGAGGGAAAATATTTCAGACTACATAGAGCTTATTTTATAGATCAAGTTGTATACTTCAACATATTTAAAGTTTTAAAGAGTTTGACCTTACTTTAGTTTTACTGCTGAGTTTGCCATTAGCCATAAGCTATTTTGAAAGCTTAGGTGAGACATATCTGGTATACATGCCTCCTGCACAGAAATTAATTGAGTCCTTTGTATGCGTAACCAATCTGGGGCTGATGCAATCGCTAAACTTCCTTGTGATTATAATGAGAATTAAAAACTGGTAAGACTTTAAATTAGGTACATGGGACAGTATTTGAGTGTGGAGCTCCATTTCAAAATGTTTGGCACTTAGTTCTAAATGGAATAAGAAAAGACAGAAAGCTTTGTAATGGAAGGTAATTTTTTGAAAGGGATGTAAATACATTTGTCTATCCTTCTCTAGGCCTGATTTCATTTAACATTGTTTATAAATCTGGAAGAGATAGATAACATTTTAATAAAATTCAGATGCACCTATATTAATAAACGTAGGGAAAAAGTGAAGAAAGGAAAAAATAGCAAGAGAGGCAAAATATATGGCAAAACAACTCTGAAACAAATACACCAAACCAGTCAACAAGCACACAGCAGTACCAAAAAGAGAATCGTTCTGCAAAAGTGCTGGTTCGTATGGCTAAGAAAAACTCTTAGAAAACACAGGTTACAAGTTCAGAAAAACAGTCAGAATTTTTCAGTTCCTTCAGAATAAGAAGGGAGTTACAGTAACTTACTCTGCTATTTAAAAAAAAAAAAGGAAATAAAATGGTGTTACTATGTAAATCAATTGCATTCAGAACTGGCAATGATTATCAGTCATCTTATATTATGCCCTGATCCTCAGATGGGAATATCTCCTGATCTTAATTTGCATGGAAGGATTCACTAATGTCTACTAGTT
Source organism: Cariama cristata (assembly GCF_000690535.1). Lineage (NCBI taxonomy): Eukaryota > Metazoa > Chordata > Aves > Cariamiformes > Cariamidae > Cariama > Cariama cristata. Next base: position 37,301 of record NW_009593291.1, read on the forward strand.
TGTAGAGCTGAAAACAGTTTAGCAGACAGCAGTGCAATACTTACATCTCTCTCCCATTGCCAGACATTTTGAATCCTCCAAAAGGACTTTGGGCATTTAAGGCGTTGTAGCAATTAATCCTGTAACAGGAAGACGCATTAAGTCCAACTGTGCTGTGAGGCCTTTGGACAGCTCAGGGAGAGGGTGAAACTTGTGGAGCGAAGGACACTGTATAGTTATTAGTAATAACAAACTTCTCATGTTGAAAATAAATGAGGGATTTATGCCACAAAACCAACATTCTGCTCCTTAGTCATACGGAGAATAGGGTTTGGCCTGTGAGGACTGGAGGAGGGCACTGAACACAGGTTCAGCAATGACCTGTTAATTTGCTGACAAACCTCAGTGCCAGTTTATAACACAAAACTATTAGATTTGAATTTGTCCTTTTTCTCCCTGATTTCTTGCAGATCTTTAGTTTACACAGGCTTGATATACCAAATTGCAAGCTCTTAAACTCCAGAAGTGGCGTTACCTGTTCCTAAAGGACTAGAGAGAAGAGGTGTCCCCTCAGTTCCTTAATGTTGTGGAAGCTACATGATTCCTTGTGCCTTTAGCAGAAACCTCACAGGTTTTCTTCACTCCACAGAAAAGACCATTTATACTCTGCTTTGTTTGTTTTCAATAATGCCATTCAGCAAGTGTGGCTGCCATGCTAATGGCAAACAAGGAGCTTTCCAGTTTTCAATAGCATTCACCTGCAGTGAGCAGAGTCACACCTCCCTACAGCTGTTCCATGTCTTGGTTAGTGATTCACCACCAGGATCGCCTAAATAAACATTGTTCGGACAAAGGGTGCAAAACTGAGGTGCTATAATGATAGTGAGTCAAACTCTTTATCTCCAAGAGCAGGAGTGTGATAACTTCTGCCTTACCAGACTGTCCCAGCCTGCATTGCTGAAGAGACTGTCAGGGCCTTGTTTATGTCATTTGTAAAGACAGCAGCCACCAGCCCAAAATCAGAATTGTTGGCTCTCTCTATAACTTCATCCATGGTTTTAAATCTCAGTATTTCTTGAACAGGACCAAAAATCTGCAACAAAGATTAATCATTCATTAATAAACCAGCCCACTCAGAGGCATTTTATTCCTGTTTTATTCTGCTTTTTTAATTGTCTTCTCTCTCCTGTTGTACTCTTTACAAATTCCCACAGCAACATTTAATAGTGATAATAGCTGTCTGTAAAACTGCATGAATTTCCCAAAGCAGTTGCCTCAGTGGAACTCATCCATTCTTCCCTATCTCTTCTTTGAGGTCTGAGACTTTACAGCCAATGGCAAAAATTGAGCTTCTTTACTCAACCGATATCATAGAATCATTATGGTTGGAAGAGACCTCAAAGATCGTCAAGTCCAATCGTACACCCGATGCCACCATGCCTGCTAAACCCACAAATCATCAGTTGCTGTGTGCATAAGGAGTTCTGAAAAGGTTTTACTTACTTTTTTTTTTTTAATATGGTGGTAATTTTCACTCTAAAGCTATTGTCTCAAGAAGTAAACAAAAGAAAAAAAAATCACATTTAGGACAGTCTAAAATTATCTTGCCCATGCGTGTGAATACCTCCTCCTTGGCAATCCGCATGTCATCTGTTACATTGGAAAACACCGTAGGTTCAATGAAGAAGCCCTTTCTTCCTAGCCCTTTACCCCCACATTCAAGTTTTGCTCCTTCAGTAATGCCACTTTGAATCAGTTCCAAGATCTTGTTGTATTGTTTTTTATCAATCTGAAAGAGAGAAGAAACTGTTTGACTTGCAGGCCGTGCACTTGACAATCGAGTCAAAATTGGTTTTTTAAGCAAGTCATGTCCCTGCAAGCAAACTCATGCTTATATTTACTAGTCTTTGAGCTGGAGGTGCCAGAGATCTACAAATAGCAGCTGACTGTAACCTAGGGCTCAGTCTTCTTAAGGATGTGTCCCCTTATGTATGTGGCTCAACCTACAGTCTTGCTGAGCAATCTGGTTTATAAGCACAAACAAAGCAGATAATTATTTCTTGTCGCAGGTTAACTTCCTGAAAATGGTATAAGCACAGCTGGTTATTAGTGGCAGGAACATTTTCTAAAGACCTACTTCTAATTCTGCCTATCTTTTACTTAGAATTCCTGTGTCTCTAGTGGTCTACAAGCACAATTCTGATTGTAGACAATTCTTGAAAGTAAGTGCCCACAGAGACTTTTGAGAGCTTCTCACAGTTTACAGCTATATCTTGGGGGCTGAAGATCAGAATCTTGCTGTTAAAGCTGGGAGACAAACTTACTGATATTTAAGATGAGAGTTTTACTTAACAAGAAACACCTCTGAGCTGCACAGATTATCTACTCCTTTAGAATTTTAATATTTTAAAATGTTCATCATGTCAGCTACCCTGGACTGTGAGTAAGTATGCACTGACTGATCTCTGTCTTAGTAGAGTTTAAATGCTTCCAGGCACCTCCTAGGCTGCAGAGCCGAAGCACTATTCCTTTACCTGTGGACCTTGTTCCGTAGTTGGGTCAAAAGGACTCCCCACAACTCTCCTCTTTGCACGTTCTACGCTTCTTCTAACAAACTCTTCATAGATTGATTCTTCCACATAAATCCGTGAGCCTGCAGTGCAGCATTGACCTTGATTGAAGAAGACCCCTTGGTGAGCTTGTTCCACAGCATAGTCCACTAAAAAACCAAGACAACATATGTTGCTCTGAAACATCATGGACACATCTGCTATTCTACCAGTGTCATGTGTATTACATAGTGCCACATTCCCAAAACTTCAAAGCAGAATTAGGATTTGGTTAAAAAAAAACAAAACAGTGACCAAATAAAAACATACTATTCTTGTGTCGGGTCATAAATGAGAATGATCAATTTCATTTTATGTCATGATCCCTGTGAAAATAAGGAGTTTTTAAACATGTCTAAAGTTGATTTTTCCCCCATTTATTCCACCCTGGATATAGCTATACTGGAGGGATATTAGGAGCATTATAACCGTTTCAGAAACACTAGATTGCAAGGGACCACTTGGGACATCAGGCATCGTCTATGTAAAGACGGGTCCATAGGTAATACATTCCACATGCCATCTCATGACACAAGCCACAAAATATTGCTCAATATCCCACTGCAAAAATAAAATCAAGACAGTGCTTTAGCAGTCTATAGGAGTAGGGTATGCAAAAACAACTTCACCGATGTCTTATACGCCAGCAACATGTAATTATGGGAAAACCAGAGAGCTTTAGTATGATACGCTGTGGAACAGACAGTCCTGAAGAAGACTGTGCTCTCCTCTGTGCCCTGTTACTCCCCTGTTGCCTGCAACTTCTTCCCAGGTCCTCAACCTTACTTGGCAGATGGAGCAAGTCACAGATAAACTGCAGCTCTGCGTGGCAACTAGGAGCATTTGTCCTTCCCCTGTGGAAGGCCATAACACAGACCTGCCCCCAGCATCTATTACTCTACTAGAAGTGTTCAGGTGATCCAGTCTGAGTTAGTAGGTTAAGGACACTTGAGATGTAGTGATTTCTGGTGGAGGATGGAAAGGAGTAACTGGGGTAGAAGGCTGTAACATCTGGATCTGCATCTCTTCCAGCTGACAGGAGCCTTTTTAGCTTACCAGGATGACTGTGGCTGTAATTTAGACCCCAACTTGGTAAAACATTTCTAGGTAGAAAAGCTGCTGAAAGTTCTCAAGCCTTCCCTAGTCTTTCAGACATTGGTAAGTTTTGAAAACAAATACAGGATTGTAACCAACTCTTGTAATTCATGCTATTCAGAGTCATTCTTCAGTTTTCCCTTTTAAATTAAAAGACCAAATCCTTATATGTCTGTTTATTTGGGTTACAAAGGCCTGCACACAGCCTGAAACAATAGCTCAAAGCAAGGTGTGAACTGTCCCATTCATCTTAATGGGGTGTTAACTTCAAAACCTCCTGCTGACAATTTAGATATCAACATTTTTAATTATTTCATTGCTGATCATTTAAGCAGAAATCTCCAGTTTGTGTTTTTATCCTACCCTAAACAGCTGTCCTATACCTTCTCAGGTGCCAGAAATCTCAGCTGCACAACATCATCCAACTGCCAAAATTTTCAGCTCCCTGCTGATAGTGGCAATATTTCAATACACAATTCTTCAATTGCAAAAATTTAAAAAATGGGAAAAATCTCCATTTATAGCTACTATCAAAACAGCTTAACAAAGGAATACTGCACTGACTAGATTAGCAACTCAAGTGTAAGTTAAAGCCCTCCCTTTTTATAATTGCTGCAAAGCAAAAAAATCACAGAATTTCCAGATTTAAAGCACTAAAATACCTTGCTGCAGAATTTCAGGATGTCAAATATGTATGGGACCATGACTGTGAATAACACTGTTTCTATATGCTTGGTTATAACTTTTTTTCTATTTTCCTATGGTCTATGAATCGATGGGTTCAAATGTTGTCTTTTTAGAAAAAAAATCACACTTAGGCTGCTTCTGTAAGATTAAAAAGTGCAATTAGGCACAGCTATATTGGTCCATTTCACTTTGTATGAAAGATATGCCCTAAAATGAAAAAAAAAAAGACACCACAAAAACATGTTTTTAAGAAAAATATAGAAGTGCTGACTTACAATCAGCATCTGCAAAAATAATGTTTGGGCTTTTCCCACCCAGCTCCAGTGTAACTCTCTTCAAATTACTCCTTCCAGCTGCTTCTTGGATCAGCTTCCCAACCTGAAAGGAAATGGAGACACATTTTACAGGGAATTTAGTCATACAGTTGACTTTAACAGCCAATGTTGGCTATCACTGGAACAGAGCTTTAAATAATCCAGCAGGTTCTTCCATCCAAATAGATTCTCATCAGCAGTGGAAAGCTTTCCAGGTTTTTTTCTAGAAATTGAGAAGGAATAAGGCAAAGCACAAAGTGTTTGTACCCATGCTAATATGGCTTGGGGCTTTCTTTTGGAGTGCTTTAGGAGAACTGATTTAAAAATCTGAAATTGGTGTAACTAGAATTACTTCCATGCAAACTAGTGGTATGCTCACAAGGTTTTAGCTATTATTATTAAGAGGTTTAGTTATATAATTTTTAGTGGAAAAAAAATAGATCTGATATCTGAGTGTGTATTAAGCATGTATTAAGCTTATTACTATTCATTAGTAATAACTGCTATCACACTTCTTTATATAGTCCAGGTGTTAGTTACTCCAGATGATCACTGCTTTTAGAATTTATTTCACTCTTACTACTTATAGTTACTAAACTCCTAGCCAACCTGTTTGTAGGAGGGCATTTGTTCTCCTCAGAACAGAGTTTCCAGTGCCCAAAGGCTTAAGTAATTTGACCATGAAATCATGATCCAGAATATGTCAAACTCTGATGAAATCATCAGCCTTTTCTGCAGGATTAACAGCACATAGCAGAATACCAAGTAGGGCAAGAAGTTACAAAAGCACCATCCCAGAGCTGACCCTCAGCTGCACCACAGATAATCTTCATATGGGTTGAGGAAGTCAAAAGCACCTCCAAAATGTCTTTGTAGATTGTGGGGTCAGCTGGAGCAGAATGCAGCCCTGTGGCTGGTGCAGCCGCAAACTGCAGACCTTGCCAAGGAACATGAGGGTAGTTTAAATGGAGTAGCACTCTGCCAGCTACATATTTGACGTGCTTCCACATCAGTACAGTTGGAGAGGCAGCTGTGCTCCCTCGTAATTCTCCCCTCCCTGGATCAATGAATCCAAAATAGATCAGGTTTTATACTGTTGCAGTGTAACTATGCCCATTTTGCAGCTAAGGAAGTAATCACAGGTAGATTTAGGCCCCTACATGGTAAAACACAGGATTAAAAGTATCTATTGAATCTTGAGAAGCTTGAGAACCTTGATAAGTGCTTTCTTTTAACTGGGACATGTTTTAAGGTCACACAGAAAGTTAGATGTGAAGTGAGATGGGAGTGAGTCCAGAGCTGGACTTTTTTCTCCACATAGTACTCTGTTCTCTCTAGCTGTTTTCTGTTTCTAAGGTCAGGTGAATGTGATTCCCTGCAGTAAGGGGTTAATGGATGAGAAGCTGAACCTCTTAGAGAACTGAAGGCAGTATGCTGGAGAAAGTTAGGTCAGCACTGGAGTAATCAGAAAGCAAATGAAACAGAAACCAGGGCCCCCACAGAAAAAACAAAGCAAAAGCCCCACAGGATAATGAAGGAATTGTCAACTGCTTCATGTACCTTTGTGATTAACTGTTATCTGGTGATACCACAGTCGAGTGTGACTAAGGTTATTTCTTTAAAAAAAAAAAAAATTAGCTTATTTTCTTTACCCCTGTATTGATGGAATGGAGTGTTGACATTATCATGAAATTCCTTGCATATCCTCTTAATTGGAGCTGATTTTATTGCTGTGTTTGACTGACAGCCAGAAGTGAACATGAAAAAGAAGGACCCTTTCTGCCCTCCACCCCCACCACATACACTGAGCACATCATCTGGAAATTCCGATCTCTCAAACTGTGCTGAAAATGTACACTGGAAACCAGTGAGAGCGGTGTGTTTATAGCCAGTGCCAGCCAATGCCGTTCACACCCTCACTGCCTTGAACCTCCCTCTCTCAGGGAACAACCACCACCTATTTCCCCTCAAAAATTCACAAAGAGCAGAACAGACCAAGGGAGCCAGAGCAATGTGTCCAGCCCACCATCTCTCCACCTTCCATTCTACCCCTTTAATGTCAAAACTCTTTTGTCCATGTAAAGACTTCAAAAGGATTCCATGCAAACAAGTGATTGTCAAATATGCAAGTCCAAATATTATGTATATGGCAAATATTAAAGTCCAAAGGGCTTGGAGACAATGGTGTTAATTTGGAAAAGTGTGGTCCAGAGTATGTTAATCCAGGGAGGTTGTTGTCAAGTTTCCAAGTATAAACTTAACAGACAGCTTCACTGTGTCCTTCCCATTAGAAATCAGTGTAGACAGGATGGTCGGGCTCATGCTGCTCAGCATTTTTGTTCACTGTGCTCCTGTTGTGCCCTATGCACTTACAGGTTGAGAAAAGCCTTAGGGAAGGCACCAGCGCTGTGATTATTTAGTGACAAAGGCAGCCTTTTGTGACTGACCCTCTCTTTATGGCAGAAGACAGCATTAAAGGGGTAAGTGATAGTGTTGCAATCTGTATGGTCTTTCAGTACATGCTTCCTGTGGTGTCTCTCGGCCCTCTCTTGTGAGCTCCCAATAGGCGGTACAGCTTTGTGAGGGAACACTGGAAGAGAGGACTCCCCGACAGATAATGGAGTGTTGTGATTATTCACCAAGAATGTTGGCAGAGAAAGCCCTGACTCCCCATCCTTGTTTTGAATAGGCTTCAAGATTGATATCTGGAGTATCCGTGGATAGCTTGGGAAGTACCATAACCTTGTAAGCTGCATGGAGGGCAAGGCAGATGTAATTTGGTCTATCTCAAAGAAAATAATTTGTTATTCAGAACAACAACAACAACAAAGATTAAAGAAGCATTTTGTGGCACCCTTGTGCAAAAAAGCTGTTTGAAGAATAGTCCTGGAAGACTCTGTTTCTGGACTGTGAACTGTATGACGTGAGGCATTGAGAGTCTATCATGATATAAAACATTTGATTGTTGCTTATTTATGCCTTCTGTGTTTGGAAGTTTAATGTCTCTTTCAAGAGGAGGCTAATGCATTCACATTTAAAATACTTTGTGCAGAAATTCAAAAAAGTCTGTTGCCTTTCATGTTCTCTTAATTTTCTTTTTCAGACAGAAATCAATGTTTCTGAGTGGTACAGGTGGGTTTGCCTGTTACTGTTAAAGCACTGGAAGTCTCACGAGTCAAAAGCAAACCTCCAAGGTTTGTGATACTTCTACAGCTCCATCAGAACGTCTGGCTTCTCTGCTCTGGTCCTTTCTTTGATCGCAGATATGCGTTAAGTCGTTAGGAAACACCTGAACATAGGGGAACAGCAGTCTATCTATCTGAACAGCAGGTAATTTTCTTGCACACTGCCACAGACAAGACTGTGAAGGTAAGACTACACAGGGAGCTATGTAGATTAAAAGATGCCATGAACAGTGCAGAAATTGACAGAGGAGACGTACATCTTCAGTTACTTAGGCATTTTAAGTAACTGGGCTGCCCATCTTCGCTATTACACCTTTCTTGGGATATTGAGAGAATATCTGAAGAACAGTAAGTGTTTTAAGTTACAAGAGATTGATTAAGTTTTGAGGAGATGGTATGATCAGACAGAAAATTTCTATGTTTTCTGGAAGTGCACTTTTCTCTCTCCAGCTATTGAGGCACTGGATGTCAAGTGTTTTGGCAAAACCTTCAAACCCATGCTGCTGCTTACTTAGACTGTCTCTTTTTTTTTTTTTTAAATTCCAGATTGTATGCAAAATCTTTCTGAGAAACATTTTAGGACTGCATGGCATGTTTAGGGTGTGTCTCCAGCAAAGACAAGTGAATTTTGAAATAGTGACATGAAGAAGAGCAGCTTTATTTGACTGTGCAATGCCCTGTGTGAGGAGCAGCCCTGAAAAAAGCAGAGAATAGTGCACCACAAGTAAAAAGGCAATCCTAAACAGAAATTCCTGGAGAGAATCCTAAGCTATAAATGGCTCATTTATTCCTTGGGTTAAATCCTGGCCCCATGGAAGTCCGTGGCTAAACTCTTGTTAACTTTGAAAGGGCTGATACACCACCCTGTTTGTTTCAGTTTTAAGAAGGCAAATCTTTTTGACATCCGTCTTTTATATAGGCAAAGAGGCACAACAGTTGTCCAAGGACAGCTTCCTAAATTCTACCAAAAACACCAAGGAAGGAAAAGGGAACAACTACTTTTCATTCAGGAGGCACAAGCTGTCCAAGATACGATCAAAAAGATCCAGC